>NW_025109984.1:339936-343765 GCF_011392965.1 Frieseomelitta varia | reverse complement strand
TTTTCTACGGTCCTATAAATTATAAAATATTCTAAAATGTAAAGTTCTGCAAAATGTTTCTACGTGTATTTTTTATAAATAGGAATCAAGTTTTTCTACGGTCCTATAAATTATAAAATATTCTAAAATGTAAGGTTCTGCAAAATGTGTCTACGTGTATTTCTTAAGTAAGAATCAAGTGTATTTATCAGACACTACAAAGTGTCCAACAGCAGCTAAACGAATATTGCAAGCGTCGGTGCCGCGGGACAAACGAATAATAAAGTATCAGTCCGCGGGGACCGACACCGTCTCGAACGTGTAACAGTTTAAACGCTGTTCAACGCCAGGGAAAAGGGACTGTCCGACTACGGGGTAGAGAGAACGAGATTTCGCATAACGAAACCGCGACGGCTGATCGGTTATAACAAAGTGATTGATGCCGTCGTCGATCTAGCCTAGTGCCAGCCACCAAGCGTCTCGTTCCATCGAGTTATCTGCGCGCGCGTTCCACGTATACACATTGTTCGGACATTAGCGAATTGCTGTTTGTTCGTATCCACCGTGAGGAGGAAGGGGAGAGGGAGGATATTGCGACGTATCGATGTTTGATAGAAGAGGAGCCGTGCCAACGATTCCGCACTTTGAGGTTATCGCCTCATTAGCATATCGAGCTGTTCCCGCAATCTCGTTCTCGTTACCAGTCGGAAGATAGCACAGGTTTCCAAGCTGGCTTCTGATCCCCGCCGTAATCACGGTAGCGGCCGGTGTATATATTAATTTTACGGGAGATTTGCCGGGCAAAAATTCTCTATCTCGCCTCTCGCGCGCGAGGTTCGGTCTTTTTTTCTCGATCGATTTTTCCTTTTTATTTCGAAACGGAGTTTCAAGTCGGCTGCCTCCTTTTCGGTCCGGTCCCGAGCGCGAATGATTTTCATTTATTCGGCATTATTCATACGGCGGCGTTGAATATTCAGGGCGCAGCTTTCGGGAATAAAAATGAAGGTCCAATAATATGAGGGGGGGAGGGGGGAGGAAGGGGAGAGGCGCGAAAGAGCGACGGGGGAAATTCTCGTGATAAATTTTCTATATAAATTTCTGGTAGCAAGTAAACGGAGATCATTTTGAATTACGCTGTAACTTCCTTTCTCTCTCTCTCTCTCTCTCTCTCTCTCTCTCTCTCTCTGGGGAGGACAGTTGGATTAATCGAGCATGCTAATGCACCGAAGTTGAGCCAGCCCGCCGAGTGTTTGAAAAGCGCAATATGCAGGAATATATCAACGTTGGTAACGTTATGTCGTAAACCAGCTTTATAACTCTGAACTCTGTCAGAAGGATGTTAGCCGTGTGTACGATGGGATAAGATGATCTTATGTGAAATATTGCGATCTTTTCTGAAAGGGAAGTATCGCCATCGATTCTCTCGATTTTCAATGGATCATTCCTTTTTAATCACGCGTCGTGCGGCTATTCGCTTTTCTCTCCCCTCTTCAGAAGCTCGTTACGGATAAGCCTGGCAAAATATATTTAAATATATTTAAATACATAATGTATATTTATATACCTTAAGCAGAAGTATTATCGAACGGTTCCAAGGGAAACGTAAATGGTTTCGAAACTTCTCGAGCGGACTCGCGATCTAATTATATTTGATCTGATTATAATTTCAATGCAACTTCAACGAGCTGTCGGCCATCGAATCCACCGACGTCCTCGATATTTAATCGGAGGAAAATCGGTTACCACTCGTTGGTCGATCCAATACGATCGGGGTAACGAGGATAACGGAGGGAACAGTTCGACCTCTGTCCTCCGAAGACCCGGTCACTCGGGTTGTAGGAATGTAAGAACACGGCGAAATTCCTGTGGCTAAGTCAGATATGCTCGCGTCGGTCGCCACAGAGTGGAAGTTTAATCGTAGGGAGAATCGACTAATTTGAGAACTTCAAGTTCAGTGTCGATACTCAGCGCGGAAGTTGGGAGCCGAAGAGGGTTAGTTCCGAGACGGGCGATGGTGGACGTTTCAAAGGTTGACCGAGAGGTTGAACGATCTCTCGAACCTCGGTGCTCGGTTATTTTTTTTTTTTTAACCGATTCACTCGTGAAAACACGACGTATAATCTCGAAAACAAATGGCGGAGTCTCTGTCTCAAGTTTCTAAACTTTCGGTTTCTTTGAAAGAAAGAAGCGTATTGTTATAATAAAAAGGAGCGCGGGTCGTCTCTCGAAATTTTCTGAGAAAAGTTTTTCTTAGAAACGTTTCTAAGCTAATTTCACGAGTCTATATTACGACGTCGCGTATACAAGGTGAACCTAACTTAAAAACTAAAATAATCAAATCGGTGGATTTTTTCGATTTTTTCTGTTTACTCTTTTTTTTTTTTTATATATGGGGTTTAGAGTCATAGAGCATCGACTACGAGGTCTTTAGCGACGTGCTGGAATTATCTCTTTACAACTGGTCTAGTAGTTGGATCTCCTTTAGGTAGTTGAGACTCTTGTCAAAACTAATATTGATTTTTCTTTAGACAGAAACATAATTGGGTAAATCTGTTTACTTTGATGATTCATCATTTAAATTAGAATGATTTTTATGTAGAATATTTTCGATACGTATTAAAGATCGATTGTTTTAGCGTTAAATAACTCTGTTGATTTCACAGACAAGGATAAATTCTGTTAATCGATACTAAGGGGACCATAATGCGAAGATAGTGATTCTTTTTATAGATGGAAGGATTTCGAAGTCTCCACTTTTAAAAATGAAACAACATATTTTACATCAATCTCGACAATTTCTATAAAAAAAAAAGTATTATTCTATGTACGTGGTATGTCAAAAAGCTAAGGTTAGGTTTGGAAGATATTTCAATTTTAATTTTGTAAAAATCTGTCGTAATGGATTATATAAAATTAAAATTAAAAATTTTTCGATATATATAAATTAATAATAGAGAACTCTTTTTTAAATAGAGAACGACAAGATGCATCAACTAGTGAATAAAAAAAAAAAATATATATATATATATATATATATCACATTTAAAAAAGTGATAAAGTCTCTCCACTTACAAAAAAAAGAAATTCATTACTACCATATTATGGTCCGCTCGGTATCAAATAACTTTTACTAACGAAGTTAGTAACCATGTCTTTAAAAAGAACGGAGTTGTTTCAGTTAGAGCCCGCCACGGCGAGGAAATTCCAATGTGGTGGAGGGGGGATCGATGCAGTGGAGGGGGGAGCGCTAGCGAGGAAAATGGAGGGGGTAAGGCGGGCCGCCAGTTAGCCAGCTCTAATTCAAGTGATCCCATTTGAGTGGGATCCACATCGTTTATCTCTTTCTTTTCTTAACACACACTCCTTAATAACATACACGTTTTAGAAATCAATACAAACAGAAACCAAATAACCTGAAACTAAAATAAACCTTCTCTACTACTATTCAGAGACTGCGCGTTAAGATGACTTTCATTCAACACATATTTCTCTTCTATGTACGTTGATCGTTAATATTACCGATCCGATGTGAAACGTGCAACGAAATGCGACGATTGCACGAGACGCAGGGGCGCTTCTTATCAGCGGTTGCTTAACGAGCTGCAACGATTCCATCGCACGGCGTCACTCCTGGCAACCAGACTGCTATTCGATAAACGCACAAATTCGATATCGTTAGGCGTTTGGTTGATAAACGGGGAAATTTATACGGGGCGAGAGAGCCCCGAGTGGAAATAGGGTGGTGAATGGCAATGGTCTCCGAACGCACTCGACTGGAAAAACACGCAACGGTGTCGTGCGGTGTCGCGCGTTGTGTATTTCTTTCTTTCTTTTTTTTTTTTTTTTTTTT
>NW_025109984.1:338113-339747 GCF_011392965.1 Frieseomelitta varia | reverse complement strand
TTTTTTTTCAGAGTCTGTCGAATAATTCTGCTCTAGCGTTTCTTTTTAATGCGTGTCACTGCGAAACCGAAACTCCCCATATTTCAACGGGAAAACACGTGACACGTGGCGCACCTTTCCCGATCCCCTCGGCTAATCCAATTTTCAGTCTATATTACAACTGCTACCGCTCGCTGTCTCGTTCACTGAAATTAACGACTTGGCGGATAAATTTTCATTCTCTTTGTTTCTCGTTGGAGGGAAGCATCGACCTTTCGATTCTGGTCAAATAAAATCCAGTCCTCTGTCTATGAACGCGTGTCAATGCACAAAAGTGCCTTGGGACACTTTTTATTTTTAATATTCGTGGATTGCGTGCATATTTTATATAATACAATATATTAATTTATTAATTATAATATATATTGATACGTTCATTTTGTTGTTACAAAGTATGTTTTATATTTATTGTATTTGATTATATTTGTATGTGTTTAATTTTAATGTATCTCACATTTAATTTAATTTTATATTATTATATAAATTTTATGTATGTATGTATTTAATTTTAATGTATCTTGTATTTAACTTAATTTTATATTATTTTATATTATTATATTAATTTTATGCATGTATGTATTGTAATATAAAAATGTAATATGTAGTGCAATATGTGGTGTTAACGGAGTCTTTGTTGTGCAAATTATGTTTCATATTTATTGTAGTTGATTATATTTGTATGTGTTCAATTTTAATGTATCTTATATTTAATTTAATTTTATATTATTTTATAAATTTTATGTATGTATATATTTAATTTTAATGTATCTTGTATTTAATTTAATCTTATATTATTTTATATTATTATTGTAATTATTATTATTAATGTAATTTTATGCATGTATGTATTGTAATATAAAAATGTAATATGTAGTGCAATATATTGTGTTAACGGTGTCTTTGTTGTGCAAAGTATGCTTCATATTTATTGTATTTAATTACATTGTATGCATTTTAACTTAAAATTTAATTTTATATGCACTGTAATATAATAAAATTTATTTTATTATTACAGTACACATAAAATTTTATATAATATAATTTTAATTTTATATGTACTGTAATATAACAACATAATATGTAATACAATATATTAATGTGTCAACAAAGTTTTTATTGTACAAAGTACGTTTCATATTAATTTGTTTCATTTGTCTGTTTTATATTTGTTGCATTTTAAATACGTTTTATATTATATTTATTGTATGTGACTAATAATTTATGTTGTACTTGACTTGTACAAATATAGCATCTGCCCTGAGATTTCTGAGCGACGGTGTACATATCCATGTTCACGAGTATTAGGACACTTGCTGATCCCACATACAACGTGATAATTGACCCAGATTACCAAGGCAACGATCGGTACATCGAAATTATACATCCCTACAAGAACCATGGTACAAAGATTTGCAACAGTTATTTTATTTTGCAACGAAGAGCACAAGTGACAACGAGAAATTGTCGACAATTTCAACTGACATAACTTCGTGGGAGGGAAATCTCGCGTGAGAATCCGTCTGGTGTTATTTTAAAGCGTGAAATTTCAACTTTGACAGTCGCGAGCTCGGTTTCTCTTTCTTTTTTTTTTTTTT
>NW_025109984.1:337023-338103 GCF_011392965.1 Frieseomelitta varia | reverse complement strand
GAAGAATATCAACTGGATGTCTGAAAACAAATTGGTCACGACTATACGACAGTTTCTCTTTCTTTTTTTTTTTTTTTTTTTTTCAAAGATTACTTCACTTTTCACGTAGCAGGTGGAAAAGAATTCCTCGCAAGTTTCGACTTGTGTAAAAACATCGGAAAGTCGTTTTCGCAACTGGATCTATCGTCGTTTTGAAGATTGAAGTTCTTATCCTTTGCTCGCTGAACGATTTTTTATTTCATCATTTTGTTCGAACTTTGAACATCAAGGTTCAATAAAATGGCGGGGAAAGAGTCATGGGGTCGTTGCAGAAGACAAACGTTTCAGTCTTCAGTACCACCGTGAATTTAGCCGCGAAGTGAATTTTTTTTTTTACGTTTGAATTTTCAAGAAAAATGTGTCTTCCGTTTGCGTGATGTGAAATAAACATATTTGAAAAAAATTTCCTCTCGAAATTTCATTAAATTAGTTAGTTTAAATTGTCGATAATTTTCATTGTCATGCTCTTCTTCACTATGTGTCGTCTTACGAAAATACAATAAGCTTAAGGTTTGAAGCTTTATAATTAATATTTTGCAACGAAAGCGAGAATTAACGCTGTTGCGTGTCAATTGATTTAAATTACCCAGGTCAGTTTAAATTATCGACAATTTTTCACTGTTATGCTCTTCACTTGCGACACGTCGATTATGTCGTCATCTTACGAAAATATAGCCACCTCGACATCGGCGTGGAGAAATTAAACGCTTAAGGTTTCGTAATTAATATTTAACAGCGAAAGCAAGAATTAACGCTGTTGTGCGTTTAATCGATTTATAACATTATGCTTATGTTACTTACATTGATTGGCAAAGTAGTTTATAGAGAAAACTTCGCATTAATAAGCGTAATTTTTAACCAAAGAATTATAAAATTTATGTTATATAGTTATAACAAAGTTGTTAAAAATTTAACGTAAACTTGTGTACGTAATAACCTCGATATTTTAATATTAACAACAATTCGAAATAGTTGAAAGTTTAGTTAGCTAAAAGTTATTTTTATGAATGTTTAATAAATCATTCATACGTAAGACCATAA
>NW_025109984.1:302485-336299 GCF_011392965.1 Frieseomelitta varia | reverse complement strand
GTTTAGTTAGCTAAAAGTTATTTTTATGAATGTTTAATAAATCATTCATACGTAAGACCATAATTTTAATTCACTATATATATTGAAAAAAAAAGGTTGTAATCCATAAAACATGAATAAACCTCTTTCTTTCGGACGTACAAAACGTAGAATGATTTCTGACTAGTTACTGGCCTCTTCACATTTCAATATTGAAAGTTTGACAACGTTGCAATGGGTCTCAAAAATCACGTACGTCACTAGTTCCCCAACTCGCCGTAGTTTAACGTAGAGTGCGCTAAAAGGCCAGAGTGATTTTTCTCTAGCATAGTCGGTATTTCAGGTCGCGAGCCTGAAAAACGTGAGCTACCAAACTTTACATCTTCTTACGTCAAACGTACGTTTTTTTCAAGGCTCATCAAATACCATTTGTTCCCCCGGTGGTTCGATCGTGACTGGTTTAACCGGATTAAACGTCCGTAGCGTGGACAGAGTCGCACGTTGACGAGCTCGTCGATCGGCCGGAACGTGCACGCCGGACACCGCTCCATGTCACGCCACACTCTTTCGTTTTCAATGGTCAGGATCGATCAAACATCGTGATCGTGGCGGTACGCCTCGGCGCGAAGGCTCGAACACACACACACACCTGCGTTTGCTAGGTAGACAATATTTCCTTTGTAGCGCGCCAGCCGCGCCGTTGTTTCGCCCTCACGGCAACGGTTCGCCAACGATTTCACCGATACGCGCGTGCTCGCGCGAACACAAGAGGCGGCCATCGCCAGCAGTCTCCTCTGGCATCGAGGATGTATTGTCGCGGTGCCAGGCGCAGGTGTGCAACTTTTTCGACCGGTAAATCGTCCGGCGCCGGTAAAAGTGCGGGTGAATTATGACATCGAGGAAGCATCCTCCCTCTCCACCGTTCGTTCCACGACACTGTCCATCTGCCTGTACACACATACACGGTGTTTCTCGATTCGCAGCTGGCGGTTATTTCAGTCCGAAAGAACGATATTGGAACGATACGGGCAACTTTTCTCGCGAAAGGCACGTCGCGTAATTTTAGCAGCTTGAAGTTCGACGTATCTCTGCCACTTGCTGCTTTCCATCCTGTTCATGTCTAACTCGGCGTTCGACAACTAATCAATTGTCTCGATTTTCATTTTATTTCCAGTACCACGAATTTTGAAGCACCTAGGCGTACACCTACCGCGATCAGCAGCGTGGCGCAGAGAAAGGGCAATCGATCTCGAAAAAATATACGTACATATCGAATTGCAAAGATTCACGTGGAAAAAAAGAGAGAGGAGTGGGAGGGGGGGGGGGGGGGGGGGAGGCGATATCTGGCACGCAGGCAGAGATATGTAGTTGGATTGCGTTTTTCAGCGAGTCCATTGAAACGAAACTTTCGCGATTATACGAAGACACAAAGGGGTTTGCTTTACAGTTTGATACGTTCTGGCCGTTGGATAAATCCGAGTATTTTCACAGCTAGCCCACACACGGCAAGTTTCCCTTGTTCTCTGTCTCTTTCTCTCTCTCTGTCTCCCTATACATATATATGTGTGTGTGTGTATCTCGCTCTTCCGTTTCCTTCACGCCGCCGTGGTTCTCTGTGTGTTCTGGTCTGTTTACAGACACTGTGACCGATGTTTCTCGTGAAAATCCCAGGGCAAGTTTCCGCCCGCAATTGCCGATGGCCCTGGATTTCGGATCCTTCCACGCTGAAACCTAATGAATTAGTTAAAACCCGTCTGCATACGGTATTGTGTTCGCCTTGTTCCCTGGTCTTCTTCGTAAATTGTATACGCGCGCGTAGCATCGCTGAGAAAATAGTTCCCGTGGCTTCCGTGGACACGCTGGAGTTCACGGGGGTTCCCCTCGCTCACGGTGGAAATAATTGAGGTTCGGTTGTCGCTCTCGATTAACCCTCCCCTGCGCCGGTTTGCGGACCATAACGAGTGACCGAACCGTATATACAATAACTCTGTCGCGTTCTTTTTCTTTTTGAACTCGTGTGATATTACTGGATAGAAATTATTAGATATATATTATATTATTTATTGTATTATACACTATATTATTATTATAATTTGATATGGAAATTTATTAAATATTAATTATAAAAGTTACTTTTTTATTGTTTTCTATCACGATGTTATTTAATTATTTATATTTATATTTATATTTATATTTATATTTATTTATTTATTTATATTCATATTTATATTTATATTTATATTTATTTATTTATATTCATATTTATATTTATATTTATATTTATATTTATTTATTTATATTCATATTTATATTTATATTTATATTTATATTTATTTATTTATATTCATATTTATATTTATATTTATATTTATATTTATTTATTTATATTCATATTTATATCTATATTTATTTATTTATATTCATATTTATATTTATATTTATATTTATTTATTTATATTTATATTTATATTTATTTATTTATATTTATATTTATATTTATATTTACGTTTATATCAACGTTCATATTAATGACTTAAATCCTAGAATTTTATGAATCGGAAGGCTGCTAAAAAAAAAATCTACATTACCGACCGTCACACAGGCCACTCGTCGCCAATCGTGAAAACCGATTCCACGGCGTTATTCCTGCTTTCGTGCACGTGCACGAATATTAGAACATTCATAAATAGCGGATAATATCATTGCTCGCGATACGAAGCCCCCCGCGGTGAAACGCGAGAGAGCGTGAATTCGACCCGGCCGTTGTCGTGCCGACGAAAGTCGAGCCGAAGAATAAAATCGCGGCGAAGGTGATAAATAAATCGGCTGCTCGGCTGAAAAGCCGTATAGATAAATTCAATTACCCCAAATTGATCCGTCGAATTGTAGTCGCTTCGAGGGGGGGTGGATCGCGACAATACACCCTTTTATCCACTTTCCATTTATTGTGATACTCCGCCGATCAATCGGACCGGCAGTAACGATCGTGCCTCGCCCCCGCGCCGCAAGCAACGTTGTATTTAATTTAATGATACTAGCGAGCAATAGCGAGACCGAAAATCGCGGGTAGGGAAACCAAGGCGAGGCGAGGCGAGGCGAGGCGAAACGAGGCGTGGGGCGGGAGAGAGAAAAAGAAAAAAAGAAAAAAAAGGGAGAAAAGGGAAGAGGCAAACACTTGCGTGCGCCTGCGGTATTGATTTCACGCAACGGGCCACGCGAACTCGGTGCGCTGTGTTTCAGGTCAACGTTACAAGTGCCGTTTCAAGTGGACGGGAAAGCCGCGAGGAAAACCTCCAAGGAGCGCAACACCCATGTTATTGCAGGCAGCGTTATTTCTTTCCTACCCAGAAAAAAAAATCCCCAGGCGCTGGCTATTAGCCGCCGATCTTCCATTAATCCAATCGTCCCTCCACTGTCAATATGCATTGCCTACTTAACTCTGTTGAACGTCACCCGATTCCACGAATTTTCTGGACACTTCTCTCTCTCTCTCTCTCTCTCTGTTTTTTCATTCGCGATTTCGCGAGGAACTGCTCGGGTAACTCGAAAAAAAAAAAAAAAATGGAGAATCTTCCTTGATGAAATAGTAGAAAATATAATTAAAATGGTAAATAAGGTAATAGTAAAAAATAGCAAAAGATAGTAAAGAATGTAATATAAAAGAATAAAGCGAAGAATACGATTATAAACTCAATGTTAATTCGAAAAAAAAAACACGAGGAACAATAGCGAACTCTTGGACGAGAAAAAAAAAAAGTGATCTTGATGGTCCGCATTATATTCCACGATGCGCGAGGAAAAGAGAAGCATTCAATGACAAATATTGGCAAGGTCTTCCTGGCAAGACAGATATCGAATTCATTGGTGGGGACATGAATAGTGAAATATTGAATTTAAGAAATGGTAAAAATATTGAATTTGAATTAATTCAGAATAATACGTATAGAACGTATTTTTTTCTGAATCATAATTCAGCTCTGCACGCTGAAAATCTGGTCCAATTCTATTTTAAGGAGAAGAACCTGTCTATTCTGCTGGAAACAGTAGTATAATCGAAAATTGATGGAAACAGCTCGAGCGGTACATGAGAATGGGAAACAATATGAAGTTACACGCGTGAATTGACACGAATGTGTTACTGCACATGAATAGAATAATTGAAGAAAAAGATCTTCATAAATTATTATCCAATATTGTGGGGAAATGTATCAACTATTAAATAACTGTTTGATACGTACATATTATTTCTTAATATCGTGAATTGTATAGGTGAATATATAGAATGTACTAGATATTTATTATTAAATAAAATAGTTTTTCCTTCATGATGTAACTTTGTCCTAATTATTCTCATATTCTGAGGTCATAGTGTAACATTATTATGCTCATTACAAATCGAAAATTGCACAAAATAAAAATCGATAATTCCATACCAAGCCAGGTGTATGTAAATTATACTAGATATTTATCATTAAGTAGAATAGTTTCTCCTCCGTGACACTGTAACTTCGTCCCACTTGATTCTGAGCTCTTAGTGCAACAAGAATTATTATCCCCGTTTGCACAAATAAAATAAATAATAATAATAATATAATATATATAATATATGATATAGTAATATAGTGTAATATTATTAAACTTATTCACAAATCAAAAATTGCACAAATAAAAATCGATAATTCCATACCAAGCCAAGTGTATGTAAATTATACTAGATATTTATCATTAAGTAGAATAGTTTCTCCTCCGTGACACTGTAACTTCGTCCCACTTGATTCTGAGCTCTTAGTGCAACAAGAATTATTATCCCCGTTTGCACAAATAAAATAAATAATAATAATAATATAATATATATAATATATGATATAGTAATATAGTGTAATATTATTAAACTTATTCACAAATCAAAAATTGCACAAATAAAAATCGATAATTCCATACCAAGCCAGGTGTATGTAAATTATACCAGATATTTATCATTAAGTAGAATAGTTTCTCCTCCGTGACACTGTAACTTCGTCCCACTTGATTCTGAGCTCTTAGTGCAACAAGAATTATTATCCCCGTTTGCACAAATAAAATAAATAATAATAATAATGTAATATATATAATATATATAATATAACAATATATATAATATATATAATATATATAATATATATAATATATGATATAGTGTAACATTATTACACTAATTACAAATCGAAAATTGCACAAATACAAATCGAAATTCCATACCAAGCCAAGTGTATGTAAATTATACTAGATATTTATCATTAAGTAGAATAGTTTCTCCTTCGTGACACTGTGACTTCGTCCCACTTGATTCTAAGCTCTTAGTGCAACAGGAATTATTATCCCCGTTTGCATAAATAAAATAAATAATAATAATATAATAATATATGTGCTATAATAATAATATAATATATATAATATAATAATATAAATACTATAATAATAATAATATAATATATATAATATATGATATAGTGATATTGTAATATATATAGTAATAGTACTAGTACATAAGTAGTAATATAGTGATATAGCGACATATATAACAATGACACATGTAACGTAACAACATAATAAGACTAAAAAATGAGCGAAAGTCGAGGTTATTATCATACGCAAGTTTAATCGCGAGCACGCCCTTATCAAGTAACGTCGCTCTTATCGTAAAACGGGGGATCTATAGAAATCTCGTTGTTTGCCCTGTCAGTTTGTTTGGCGCGAACGGCTCTTTCAGCGAAAGCTGCGAACACGCGCAAGTGTGTGAATCGAAGCTGAAACACAAAGTATGCGGAATAGGTATAGCCGGAGAAACGTAGGCAAAACGGGGGCGTCAGGGGTTGAACTATTGCAAAGTGGCTGCTTTGTACTCAGGTGTTCGAGGCACGCTCTGAAAAGGAATACCAATATGGCCATCGCCGTATGCTCTGAACGCCGAGCGCCGGAATACTGGGGCCAACGCTTTTCCAAGGGCTGGGTGAAATGTGTTTATGCTTGTGCGGTACAGAGCGGGGGGCGAAGGAGGGGAGGGGAGGGGAGGGGGGTCAAAAGCGGTTCGATCGTTTCCTGCGAGTCGCACACTCGGAGAGGACAGGCCCTCCTGGACTACATTTCTCTACCTTTGTCCCTTCCCATCCTTCCTCCCGCGATCTTTATGTTCCATTTTTACGCGAGACCGTGAAATATAAATTCTTTCCCCGGGAAATATCCTCGAAATCTATTGTTTACGCGTATCTTTCGATTTATTGCTTTTCCGCGTACGTTTCCTCCGTATACGAGTGGGGATCGATGGTGGATTCTACGTGTTGTAAAAATAGATCGGGGGAAGAGAAAGAGCAGAATTCTCTCTTCTCTAGCCCGTCGCCTTCGGCCATTTCGCCCACCGAGAATCGAGTTTCGAGAATCGACTGAACGCGTCCGCTCGAGTAGCTACCGACTGAGCGAAACTTATTGCTGCGAACGGTCGTGGTTTTTCTGTTCGTTGGATAAGAACGAGATACCGATTTTCAAGTCGTTGTGCAGGTTTCGCGGACCATACTCGCTGTGTGAATTTTTTTTAGATCACATCCCCTTTTACTGATCAAGCCTTTCTACAAATTTATTCTCTTGAGCTTTGCATTATATTATATTATGTTATATGTTCATTGTATTTATACTGTAGTAATAAAAATAAAGCCCGATGTGAATTGTTACTGTTCCGAAATAGAAAGTTCGCTGTACGTGTGTAACAATACTTGAACGAAAAGTAACATAAAATGACGTAAAACGCCTGTTTAATATTAAAATTAAATTATAGAAAAAGTAAATTATGTTAAAAGTAAATTATAAATGTTTAATGTTAAAATTAATTATAATTATATTATAGATTTAGTTTAATATTAAACTAATCTGTCGCTACGCGTTTTACATGTACGTTATTATGACAATCTGTAGTTGCAACGTCATTCATGGTTGAAGGATCAGTCAAATATTTCTTGCAGAGGATTTAATTTTTGAAAAAACTTCTTCGTCGTTGGAAACTATGATGATAGAAATAATAATATGTGCCTTGTCTGACCAACAATGATCGCGCACTTTCTGAATTTTGTGCAGGCTCACATTGGCACGAGTAATTCAAAAAAATGACAAAAATTTACGTACGATCGCGCCAGTAATTCCAAAAAATGTCTACAAATTTACGTATGACCGCGCGAGTAATTCCAAAAGATGACAAAAATTTACGTACGACCGCGCGAGTAATTCCAAAAAATACAAAAAAAAAATCCACGCACGACCACGCGAGTAATTCCAAAAAATGACAAAATTTCACGCACGACCGCACGAGTAATTCCAAAACATGACAAAAATTTACGTACAACCGCGCGAGTAATTCCAAAAGATGAAAAAAATGACGAAAAACAGTAAAACGATAGTACATCGCTCTGGAGTCACCGAAAATTTGTCTTGCAAAAGGGTGGATATCTCAAACTGTGAGAAGATGAACTTGATTTACAAAAAATTATACACGGGGATTAATTCGTAGCGCGAAATCTCCACACGTTCTCCAGAGTTGCGGCAAACAATCGGCTACGTAATTACCGCAAACGTTACTTTGGATCTTTATCTTTATCTTTATCTTGCCCTCGGAATTTATCTGCTGTAACAGTTGGCGAGGAACAAGAGCGTAATCGCAGGAGGGGTTTCAAGAAAATCCCACTCCAGATTAAACGCAAATAACCTGCACTCCGACCTCCGGGAGGTCTCTTTACATTCTTTGGCGATTGAATAGGAAAACCCGGGCTTTCTTCCACGTTGTAGATTTTTTCTTTTTTCTTTTCTTTCTTTTTGCCCCCGATCGATAAGGCGACACTTGGCTCCTTATCAATTAGCGCGGACGAAAATCCTCTCAGACAGCGAGCGCAATGTCGAGAAACCATCTCGCCTGACGCGAGAGATCGATGTTCTCGCGTCAGACGAAATGAATCACCGTTGACAGGACTCTCGAGCATCGTTGGGCAGTTTGCGCTATCGTTTCCATCGATGCTCTCATCTCTGTGTCGGGCTTAGATGTGACGGGCATGGACTATAGTTCGAGGACCATCGCCACGGTCCTTTCGAAACGACACACGGCTGCGCCCATTAGGTTAATTACAGATAAACAGCCATATTGTTTTCTCTGCGTATCAGCGCAGATACGGCACGAGAGTGCGCGCGGCTGACTTGCACTGTAGTCAAACGGTGTCACTCTACAGTGTGTTCCGAGTTCAAACACCAAAGGCTTGGTAAAGTGGAAAATCGATGAACCAATTTTTAGGTGAAAAAGCTTCGTTTCAGAAGAAGGATTTTGATTTTCTTGAAAATACTCTTCGTATCAAACTGTATCAAACCAGATGTCGACGAACTGCTATTTAAAAATTTTCTCTTTCTTTTCCAATCAATGTATCGTTGCGCTACAAAACTTGTTTTCATATTCTCACAAGTAATATAGGTTACGTCGCAGTTACAAAAAACATCAAGTGCTTGATAAATTTTCGAATGTTTCGAAGATCCAATTGATTGGAATTAGCCATGAATTAAAGTACAATACGATAAATTACCCGAGCTTTTAATTTACACATTTCAAATCTTCGAACACACGCTGCTTTTCTCTATCTGTGAAATTTCCACTCTGATTCCAAGAGTCAGAGAGATTGCACCGAATTTTGGTAGTCAAGGAGAATCGTAACGAATGCGTTCGCAATGGAAACGAGTCGATATTATACATATAATATCAGAGCGATTCGATTCCGGGTAGAATAGAAATCATCGTTGATTATCAATCAGCGGAATTTTGTAATGGTGATCAGTGGCGATTCAAAACGATGTGTGTGTTCGAGCGCATTCGAACATTCGCTGTTCGTGAATTCTTGCTCCATCAAGTGACTTTCGCGCTGGAGAAACAAAGAAGTTGAATTTACGTCGTCGTTGGCGCCGGAATGGGATAGGGAGGAGGTATTAATGCAAATTTAAGCGACCGGCGATAAGACCAACACTGTTAGATTAGCCACGTGTGCAAGTAAACACGCATTGTTCTCCGGATGGTACGAGAGAACGCGACTGCGCCATTAACTGTGTTCTGCCGTCAACGAGGTGCTTATTGTTAGCGACACACACTGCGCTAACGCGGCGAATTACAGAAATTATCAGTGTGCGTTGCTTGTGCATCTGTATTCGTTTAAGAGAGAGAGAGAAAAAAAGGATATTCAATGAGAGAACGTGTAATCAACGCGGGTAGATTAAAACGCGCCTTTATAACCTCTTGCGCTGGAATGACGTGATACGCGCGACGAGAATTTTTTTTGTTTCAAATGGCAACATTTTCTCGATGTTTAAGTATATTTCTCAGTATTCTATATTAAGTATATTTTTTTCAGTGTTTAAGTATACAGTTTGGCGAAAAATTACGAATACTTTTGAAGGGATAGTAAAAGAAAAAAGTACATGTTTGATTCGCATGAGCTTTTGTGGTTTATTTTAACACATTGTGAACTATAAAGAGCAACATTAAAAGAGGAAAAAAAAAAAGAGGGCTGTTATTTAACTTTTTGACGGCATCCTTTTACGTAACTTTTTTTTTTTACATTGCCTAACGGTGTGCACGATTCCAGCCAAATAGGATTAGTTGCAACAAAAAGGCAAAAAAAGTTCGAAAGTAAACAACATTCTCTAGGGATTGACGATCCAACATTTTCATTTCTGTGAAAGTTATGAAAACAACAGCTATTTGTTTTCGATGTGTCGAATTTATGCCAAAAATTTTCTACGATTCTTTTGTTTATATTTCTCGAAATTGTTAAAAATTAAAAAATATCCCGATCGTCAAACCCTAGCAAATGTTACGCTAAAGATCAACGTATCAAGTTTCACAGTAATCGATTGGTTCGATTCCGAGATATCTTGCACACCGTTTCTAAAAAACCTAGTTTCGAGAAAAAACGCGTTTAAAGTTTCAGAACGTCATTTGTCATATGTATCCTTTACTTACTTTTTTCACTTATACATCGCGGCTCACAGTTCTCACAAATTGAATCCAAGTCCCCTAACATTCGATTCGCCAAAATTAACATTTGAGTCATATGATTTGCACTTTATAATACTGCATGAAGTTTGTAAATAGTGATACAAATTCAACTATCCTGGGATTTGTTATTATACCTCATAAGTAATATGTAATAAGTATGATAAGTATTTTAAAGGCTAGGACCTTTTGTATCTTATTTCTAAGACTTCAAGCTACTATTTAAAACAAAAAACAAAAAAATAGATTCTTTTGAGAATTTCAAACTGTCCTGACCACTTAAATGTAACCCAGGCGAGCCAAACGATGAGTTTATTACTTCTTAATAATTTCCATCCAGTGATATCGTACCGACGAGTTCAAAAGAAGAAGAAAACAAACGAATTGTTGTATACGGCTCGGTCACTCGTTATGGTCCGCGGACCGGGATTGCCAACGCGAGGGATTTAAAGGGAAAGAGCTGTTGATTAAACAACGTGCTCTGCTTGCTCGTTTTCGCGTGATCGCCGCGCACACGAGTGGTTTTTTTTTTTTTCTTTCTTTCTTTTACACGAAAGTTTCTGCGAATATTTTTCTGTTTCTTCCTGGGCTGTTCGATGAAGAGTCGAACACCGGTTCCCGGTAGAATTTCGCTCGAAAGAAATCCCAATTCCGCTTCGTCCCCACATTTAAATTCTCGGTGGAGTTTCTCGCTCGAAACTTCGACGTCTGGCGCGGGGTTAACTTCTTCTTTTCTTTTCTTTTTTTTTTTTTTTAAATCTTTCTTACGTTAGACCGAAGAAAGAAATTAGACTCTGTTTCCCTTTCAAGCAGGGAAAATATCATTCACCATTCGATCAATTGAAATGAAATGTACTGTAAAAAAACTTCCTTGAGAGAAACAAAATCATCGCACGATTTTCTGTATTTTCCAACGAAAGAAAGAAAAAAAAAAAAAAAAACGAAACGAAATTTCAAGTTTCATTTCGTGTTTGTCGACAGAGGAACTACCGCTGTTGCATCGTCTTTAATGGCACGCGACTCCGAAATTCGAAGCGAATCGAAACGAGCAACGAATATTTCCCTCCCCCTCCTGTCGGCGAACATCGGGAAAGCGATATCCATCCGAGTGAAAATCGACTGAAAGCTTGAATGACGGTTGCACGGTGCGTAGCGGTGGCTCGATTTGCCCCGTGATTAATAGTCAGCGTGCACACTGCGAGGCAATGGCTCGCAAAACGCGAAACGCCAGCGTGAAACGCTCCCGCCCCTGTAAAATATCACTGGGGAACACGCGCTCGCTACGTTTTCCAATGATTCGTCTTTCGTTCGATTGTTCGGAGTGTGTTCACTCATCGTCCTTTCCAAACTATCTACCCCATGCGCGCGCGCGTGAGTTTAATATCGAGTAATGGTCCATTTACTTTTTAAACAATAAATCCGAGTTTGCGCGTCGAAAGCAGCGCCCTGCCTCCCCCTGTGACGTTTATATTTCTCTGCAAAGGATGGAATTTATCTCTCTGTGTTCCGTCAGAGGCAAAACATCGAGTTCGATCAATCGCAGTTCGATGAGAAATATATCATATTAATATTATCATATTAATATAATATATTTCTTTAGATTATAATATTAATATATTATATTAATATTATAGTCTAAAGAAATATATTATATTATATTATATTATATTACATTACATTATATTATATTATATTATTGTATATTATATACAGGGTGCCCATAAAGTCTCTTTACAATTTCAAAAATTTATTACGAAGGCAAATGAAACGATACATAAGTGGAAGTTATTACAAAATAAGACGTGTATATTTAAGTTTTCTTTCGTCATTCATTTAATACACTTCTATATGGTACCTCTATGGGCACCATATATAATAATAATATTATTATATTATTATATCATTAATATTATTATATTATTATATTATTAATATTATTATATTATTATATTATTATATTATTATATTATATTATTAATATTATTATAATTGTTATAATAATTATATTATCTCATTAATAAAAAATTTCAAAATTTATAAGAATAATTATATTTATTCAATAATAAAATTATTCTATTTTCCAAATTATATAATTTTCTTAATAATTATTTTATTTATAATCTTAATACTTTCAATTTCATCAAAAGTTTGTTATATTAAAAAAGAAATCTTAACGAAATAATGAAAAAAATTTGAAATAATAATTTATATTATATTTAAAATATTATATATATATATATATATAAATATTTAAAATATTATATATTTATATTATATTTAAAATTCCATTATCATTTGTTAATCTTCAAACACCAATAAATATTAACTGTATATGACATTTTTCGATCAATATTAGGAATTAATAGTAAAATGGATTTACCTTCTCTTAAAAGGAGATTAAGTTTAATTTGAGATTAAGGTCCAGATTAACTTGAGGGTTAATAACGTTCTAGTTAGTTACGTACATCTATTAGAAAGAAACGCAATTATTTCTTCACCAATCCAATAATAAATTGAAACGCTGTGAACATCCGTCAAGTCCGACGATAGAAAATTTCAGAAATAGTGTCGCATCGTAGGTTATCAAACGTCGTTGTCATATTACAACCCTAAAATGATTATTGTATCTATAGTTGCATTTAATTACAACAGATGACCGGTAGCGTGAAGAAATCCGCGAAAGAGAAAGAAAGCACGAATGTGTGTCTCTCTTTGAAAAAGCAGAGAGTCGATCGGAGAAAGCATCGATTGAGCTGACTGAGCTACTATTGTATTTAATCACCATCGTTGTCATTTGTTAACAAACATTACTTCATATTTAATCCCCACAATACAAATACCATGTTCCATGTCACGTAGCGTTGCGATGGCGCCACTTTATCGCGTCTTTTAGAGTTAACGAGCAGCTGATCGCCATTGGAATTTCACCGCGACGCGGTGAAGAGAAGAGGGGGAGAGAACGAAGAAGAAACCTCTCTTTCCTCCCCCCCCCCCCCGAGTGTTTTATGCCCGGGGCTCAATATTGAGACATACGATAAGTGGAGAGTAAAATTATAGGGAGTCGGTGATCGTGATGTAACGTTGGTGATTTATTTCCGTCAACCGACCGATTTCAGCTACATGCCTTCCGGTAGGGTAGAATTAATAGCGGGAGATTAGAAACTCAATTATACGTGACGTCCCGAGTTTCGTGTACATGAGCCGTGTAATAATATTTCAGCCTGAGCATCGGATAGATTTTTCCTCGGGGAAACACCTTCTCACGCTGAGTGATTTCCCGGGTAAATCCCGCCTCGTTTCTATTCTGCCAGTAGACGCGAATAAACACGAGGCGCGCGAACCATTTTTTTTTTTTTTTTTTTTTTTTTTTTTGGGCAAGCGATGTATTACTCGATACATTAACTGGGAGATTGCTGCCGATATATATTCATTGGGACAATGATTACGTGCTGGCCAATCGTTCGATCTGCTGCGGGGAATTAACTATACACGGTAGAAATATTAATTAATCGTTAATCGAGGACGATCCTGATGACGTTGCACGTAGCGCAGAATTGGGCGTTAATCGATCGAAATTTTCAGTTTGTTGTTTGCGTTTGATAAAATTAATCGGCCTCGATCGACAAATGAAATTACGAACGAACTCGTCTTAACTGTGGAAAAGGAAAGTCAGTGTACGGTATCGTTTAACACTGGGCTTCTCAGAGCCGCGCAAATATTTTCGCGAACCTTGGTCACAGAGATATACAGGGTGTTTCGTAACTTGTGGGACCCACTTCGGGAGCTGATTGTACGCCTAAAAATAATGAAAAAAAGTAAATATATGTCCTATCTGTCTTCGTTTATGAGATATAATGAATTTTATAAACAGAGCAAACTCTAGTAAGCTAATTTTACCAAGTATGTTATATTCAATTTTCATAATAATCATAATTGGGATGAAGAAAACCCACGTGTTATTGTGCATTCAAGACATCAACACCAGTTTAGTTGAAACGTATGGGCAGGAATAATTGATAAATTTTTAAATGGACCTTCTTTTCTTGATGGGAAACTAACAGGCACAAAGTACGTTGATTTTTTGAGCACTCGTTTACACGAAATATTAGAGAAAGTTCCAAGTTCGAACACAAAATGATACGACAATCCAATTGATTTCATTTTAAAGCGTGAAAGCTTGTACTATGCCAATTTTGAGTTTTCCTTGAATTTATATTAGTGGCTTTAAAGTTTCCTCACGATTAGATATGTCATAACATCTTTAAATATACCGCAAAATCTNAATAATTGATAAATTTTTAATTGGACCTTTTTTTCTTGATGGGAAACGAACAGGCACAAAGTACGTTGATTTTTTGAGCACTCGTTTACACGAAATATTAGAGAAAGTTACAAGTTCGAACACAAAATGATACGACAATCCAATTGATTTCATTTTAAAGCGTGAAAGCTTGTACTATGCCAATTTTGAGTATTCCTTGAATTTATATTAGTGGCTTTAAAGTTTCCTCACGATTAGATATGTCATAACATCTTTAAATATACCGCAAAATCTGTTTTTCACCATTTGATCGAGGTTTGAAACATCAGAATTTGTCAAACCTAACCTAAATGTTCAAAGTTCGATAAAATGGCGGCAAAAGATTGTACAACAAATTTTAAGAGGGAACTTCAATCTTCTCTCAGGGAAGATCATGATGGATGTACTTTTTAATGCCTTCAGAGGTAGAATTTGAATTTTTACGATTTTCGAGAGCAAAAACGTCCTTGCTCTTCCTTCCACGCGACATTTTTTAGCAAAAAGCTAACGTCAAAGTCTGTCAAAGTGGAGGCTTCGTACTTCAAAAATGGCCAACTATATTAATACACAAGTTAGGCCAAAAGTTTCTTTCCATTTATTTATCGTTTCAATAAAACTTCTGAATATATAATATTTTAAAATGATATTTGACAGATGATTATAATGACAGAAAAATTACGGATTTATTTTTAGTGGGAAGTGATTTCTGGCCCACCCTCTATATTGTTATATATTTCAGCCCTACGTACATACTATACAGGGTGTTTCGTAACTTGTGGAACCCACTTCGAGAACTGATTGTACGCCTAAAAATAATGAAAAAAAGTCCTATAATATACGTCCTATCTGTCTTCGTTTATGAGATATAATGAATTTTATAAACAGAGCAAACTCTAGTAAGCTAGTTTTACCAGGAATGGTACATTCAATTTTCATAATAATCATAACTGTGATGAAGAAAACCCACATGTTATTAGTTGAAACGTATGGGCAGGAATAATTGATAAATTTTTAATTGGACCTTTTTTTCTTGATGGGAAACGAACAGGCACAAAGTACGTTGATTTTTTGAGCACGCGTTTACACGAAATATCAGAGGAAGTTCCAGTCGATATTAGACTTCGTACGCGGTTTATGCATAATGGAGCTCCGCCGCGTTTTAGCCGAGTGGCTAGGCAATTTTTCAATCAACACTCTGCAAATAAATGGATTGGTCGTGGAGGTCCTATTGCACGGCCTGCTCGTTCTCCGGATTTGAATCCATTAGATTTTCACTTGTGGGGACATTTAAAATCTATTGTATACGCAACATCGATTGAAAATGCTGAAATACTACGAAATAGAATAGAGCTAGGCTTCCGACAAATTCGAGAAACACCAGGAACGATAGAGAGAGAGTAACCAGACGAATGACAAGACGCGTGCAGGCTTGTCTTCAAATGCAAGCTGGTCATTTTCGAGCATCTTTTGCAAAAGTAATTAAAACAGAAAATTCATTATATCTCATAAACGAAGACAGATAGGACATATATTTATGTGACTTTTTTTTTTTAGGCGTACAATCAGCTTCCCATCCTGTATAAGCTAGGTTGAAAAAAGAAAAACAATTATTTAGTACGAATATAATTACGAAAAATATTTTCATAGTTCATAATGTGTCGAAAATCCATGTCAATCAAACATGTACTTTTTTTTTTACTAGCCCTCCAAAGTATTCGTAATTTTTAGACCCGTCAAACTGTCCTGCCCCCTTAAAACGCCGGCAGTGTTTAATTGATGGGCGGGAGCGTTGGAAGGGGAGGGGAGGGAGGGAGGGGGGGGGGTAGTAATCGTCGATACACCGATCGACCGTGCAACGGGTTTAATATTAATTACTGGAGTTCGTTTCACGGCGTTGCACTGGAGTATCCAGCGGACTGAATCGAATTAAATCCGTATGTATCCGTGAGCTTCGAAACCGGACGTGTTCGGTTCTTGTGTCGTCCGCATTCGTCCAAGTGTCATTTAATTACGCGAACGATTATACGTTACGACAAAAGACACCTCTGTCCCTGTTGGCGCATCTCCTGGCCCGATAAATTCACTTTGTTTTCGCGTATCCACGCACGGAGAAACGTTAGCGGATATTAACGTGTCAGATGGCATCGCGTTTCTCTCTCTCTCTCTCTCTCTCTCTCTCTCTTTCTCTTTCTCTCTCTCGTTAAAAAAAAAAGAAAGATCGGCTCGATGCATTATTCGAGCGGACATCTCCCCGATGGGGCGGTGTTTTTTTTTTCTCCTGGTTAACAAAGAGGAAAGAAAAGTTGACGATGCGCGGACTTGGTTGGAAAAAAAAAAAAAAAAAAAAGAAAAAGAAGAATCGTATCGAGAACTGGGGTGCGTGCGTGTTCATTTCGCGCACCGGGACATTGTTACGAACACGTCGCGCGCGTGCATTATCGTAGGCGCGCGACGAGTCCGCGTACATACACGCTTGAAAGAGTCATTCATAAAACAGACATACGGAGAATGGACGTCCGCCCAGTGGACAGCCAACGCACGCGAATACCTATAGGACTTCCGACACGCAGTGCTCTTTTAATAGATGAAAAAGAATTCACTCAGCCCCATCTCCCAGGCTGAAACCTGTTCTCCCTTTGGAAAAATTGCGAAACGAAAGGATGCTAATAAAGAAAAAGAGGAAATTTCTTTTTTTACACAAAATTATAATTTTTCTTTAAGCAACATTTGATCAATTTCCTCCCGCGTACGAGATTGATTTCAATGCTTTTAATCCTGTTCGTTTTATGGAAAAATTGCGAAACGAAAGGTCGCTAATAAAAGAAAAAGACGAAATTTCTTCTTTTATACAATATTATAATTTTTTCTTTAGTTAAAATTTGATTGATTTCCTTCCGCGTGCGAGATCGATTTCAATGTTTTAAATCCTGTTCCTTTTTTGGAAAAATTGCGAAACGAAAGGTCGCTAATAAAAGAAAAAGACGAAATTTCTTCTTTTATACAATATTATAATTTTTCTTTGGTTAAAATTTGATCAATTTCCTCCCGCGTGCGAGATTGATTTCAATGCTTTTAATCCTGTTCCTTTTATGGAAAAATTGCGAAACGAAAGGTCGCTAATAAAAGAAAAAGACGAAATTTCTTCTTTTATACAATATTATAATTTTTCTTTAGTTAAAATTTGATCGATTTCCTCTCGCGTGCGAGATCGATTTCAATGCTTCTAATTCTGTTCCTTTTATGGAAAAATTGCTAAACGAAAGGTCGCTAATAAAAGAAAAAGACGAAATTTCTTTTTTTATACAATATTATAATTTTTCTTTAGTTAAAATTTGATCAATTTCCTCCCGCGTACGAGATTGATTTCAATGCTTTTAATCCTGTTCCTTTTATGGAAAAATTGCGAAACGAAAGGTCGCTAATAAAAGAAAAAAACGAAATTTCTTCTTTTATACAATATTATAATTTTTTCTTTAAGTAAAATTTGATTGATTTCCTTCCGCGTGCGAGATTGATTTCAATGCTTTT
Organism: Frieseomelitta varia; assembly: GCF_011392965.1. Taxonomy (NCBI): domain Eukaryota; kingdom Metazoa; phylum Arthropoda; class Insecta; order Hymenoptera; family Apidae; genus Frieseomelitta; species Frieseomelitta varia. Next base: position 318,444 of record NW_025109984.1, on the reverse strand, counting down.
AATCCTGTTCCTTTTATGGAAAAATTGCGAAACGAAAGGACGCTAATAAAGAAGAAAACGAAATTTCTTCTTTTATACAAAATTATAATTTTTCTTTAGTTAAAATTTGATCGATTTCCTCTCGCGTGCGAGATCGATTTCAATGCTTTTAATCCTGTTCCTTTTATGGAAAAATTGCTAAACGAAAGGTCGCTAATAAAAGAGAAAGACGAAATTTCTTCTTTTATACAATATTATAATTTTTCTTTAATTAAAATTTGATTGATTTCCTCCCGCGTACAAGATCGATTTCAATGTTTCGAATATTGTTCCTTTTATGGAAAAATTGTGAAATAAAGAAGAAAACGAAATTTCTTTTTCTACACAAAATTATAATTTTTCTTTAATTAAAATTTGATCGATTTCCTCCCGCGTGCGAGATCGATCTCAACGCTTCGCAGTTTTAACGTACGAAATTTCCACGCGGGCGCTCGTTACGACACGGATTTACAATCGGCCGCGAAATCATGTTTATTTAATGCCAAGTGTTTGCGCACACGTTCGCGTCCGGCGTGTGAATCGATGGATATTAATCGTTTCCCATTTCGCCCTTTTCGTCGACCCGATTAGATCACATTTTGCGATGGGCCATCGATTAATTAACGCATCGTCGCGAATTCTACAAGAGTGACGCGCTTTCAAAAAACGATCGAACGACAGAAGGACGAAAATGAAGGAGGACGAAAATCAGCTACGGGATGCAGTGGAGGATTAATCGAGTTTGGCTGAAAAGAGAAAAAAAAGGGAGGAAGAAAAAGAGAGACAGAGAGAGAGAGAGAGAGAGGGGAGAATGGTGAAAAGCATCGCTTTCTGCAAAGCTCGCGGTCGATCCACTTTCATCCACTTTCTCACATCCGCGCCGCGGATCGAGTGCATCAATATATTCGGTGGGACATGATTTACGACGGGCATTGTTCGCGGGACGTTTATCTGACTCCGCGAAGTCGAGGCTCGCCTCTCATCGAAGAACAACAGGTTCTTTTAGGCAGCGGGATCTCTGACGAGAAAGAGAGAGAGAGAGAGAGGAAAGAAAAAGATGATAAACCAGTTAGAAATCGAGGGAAAAATGTATCATCGCGCGCTCCAGAGATTCACAGATAGAGGCAACGCGACACCGTACAATTCGTAGCGGCGAAAGGGGAAGGGAGGGAGAATAGGGCAGAGATAAGCGAGGAAATTGATAGATGGACGGAGGAAACGCGGAATATTATTAAAACGGGGAAAGAGAAAAGGAACTAATGAATAACGGTGAATTTTCCTTCCCATTTTCCTCCCCGTGCCGGTGAAAGAAATGAGAAAGTAACCGGCTTCCGACGACGACGATGGAGAAAAGAAGGTGGGTGGCTGGGCGGGAGGGTTGAAAGAGCGAAATCCTCGGTGAATAAACGACGCGGTCGTATATAAGCCTGTGATTTTCGCATTAACGATATGAAAGGAATATTGACTTGCTGTTTCTCTTCTGGTTAGAATATTCTCGGCATAATGGAGATTTATAGACGCGCGCGAACTCAAGCCTCGCCTCAGCTGTCCGTCTGTTTCCACTTGTGTCCGCCTTGCAATTTCACGATCCACGCGATAACCTTTATTTTCTTTTTTTTCTTCTTCTTCTTCTTTTTTCTGTAGACGAGCAAACGTCGCTCGCAGAACGACGATCTTAGGCGGCAGTCCATTAGGACCAGGAGGATATCATCCGACCGGGGGGGAATTCTTGGACAACCGAATGAAACGTGCACTTGAGCTTGATTGAGGGTTCCTGGGGTCGATAATCAATGGCCGGCTAATTTTCGAGAATTCCAGCCGGAGTCAGGATAACGCATCTGTTACCCAAACTGCGTCTGCGTTTAACAGCTTGCGTGGAACTGTCTGCATTTTTCTCTGTTAAATCTGTCTTCGGTCGAGACTGGCGTTTTATTTTATTGATTTGCACTCTTTGAGCAAAATAGATAGAAAAATTGTCACACTTTTAAAAAATATAATTATGGTTGAATTGTTAATTAAATTGATATTTTATTTATTATATTAAACATATATATATATATTAAATAAAATTAATAAAAAATTCTATATAATTTAATGAAAATTAAACAAAGGAATTAAAATTAATAACGATGAATTAAAGTGCCAGCAATAGCGGTTAAACTTACATTATAAATGAAATTCTAACTAACTTAAAGAATAGAATAAATAAAATACATTGAATTTTACCGTCGCACACTGATTCACCTAATTTACCTCGAATTAAATGGACAAGTGGACGTTGAAAACGAAACCGAGCTCGGAGGATTAAATTATTATACATAGTCATAAAAATGTGTCTCTGTTGCTTTCTTTTTTATTTTTTTTAATTCTTTCCTCACAGTTGAAAACTCTTCAGAGTCCTTGTTTTTCTTTTTTTTTAAATTATGACCCTCCTGCATTATCCGAACGCATAGAAATCGGCATTGTGAAAAAAAGGAAAAAAAAAAAAAAACTGGCGATTCATCGTGCAGAGACGCGAGCGAGCCTCGATGAAACCGAGTCCATTTCGCTAATCGAGTCTATCCTTTCGCCTGACGGGGCACGAGAATATCGGGTAGCCTCGAAATAGGATACTAATGTTCCATGGTGGGTTCATTATTCATGCGATTTCTAAATATTAGCCAAGGAATAAGCGTGCCGTGAACGCTTCTTTGTTTCAACGTACGTTTAATCAGTCTACTCTTTGAATAACGGACGATCGGCACGATCGTATTGGAAACGTCAGGGACAATTATTAACACGATAAACTTACGCCAACGATCGTCATAAATAACGGGTCAGAGTTTTTACGTTCAACGGGAGCGCGAGGTGACTGATCGTGTCAATTTCAATACTAATTAATTTCATTAATTTGATCAACGTATCGTTTCGCTTATTCCTCCATTTTTTTTTTTTTAATCCGACGAAATATTTTTACGAACAGGAAATATATTACGTTGCACCGGGCTGAAGAATTAGTCATCGACGATGAAATTTCTCCGATGACATTTAATCGCAATTAACACGATTACGCGTTAAATTTCGAACTTTAATCCTTAATCGTTAATAATCGATTAAATTCTTACATTGAGAAATTGAATTCCTTCAATTGTTACTAACGATTAAGTTAATGGCTGTTAGTTAATCTAGTTGCGCTGGCAATTGCGGACCATAACGAGCGACCGAATCGTATAACTTGTCGCTTTCTTTTTCGAAGTCGTTGCTATGATATCATTGGATAAAAATTATTGAGAAGTAATAAATTTATTATTTGCTTTTCCGATGAAATTTCTGCGATGACATTTAATTGCAATTAACACAATTGCGTTAAATTTCGATTCTTAATCGTTAATAATCGATTAAATTCTTAGATTGAGAAATTGAATTCCTTCAATTAAGTTAATGGCTGTTAGTTGTTTAATCTAGTTAACCACTTGCGTTGGCAACTGATTGCGGACCATAACGAGCGACCGAATCGTATAACTTGTCGCTTTCTTTTTCGAAGTCGTTGCTACGATATCACTGGATAAAAATTATTGAGAAGTAATAAATTTATTACTTGGTTTTCCTGGATTATACTTAAATATATTTAAAACTGAGGAAATGTTGCAATTTTAGGACAAAAAATTCTCGACGTGCGTGGCATGTCGTTCCAGCGCAAGATGTTAACGTTCGAGGTTAGGGATCGAGACGTGTTACGATGATGAACAAAGAAATGATAAAATCTCAAGTTTATGAACAGTGAAATGATATTAATACCTAAAGTTTCTTTTTATTATCGTTCAACAAATTTTGAAGGAGTTCGAAATAAGTTAATTAGCGCGGGATACTGATCTTAACCTCAAAATAAGTTGACTGCGCTAGATATGTTGAACCTAACCTCTCCTGACAGTACAGACCAGGAATATGTTTCATTTTGACGAAATATCTCAATCCTAAAGCTTTATTACAGTTTCAATTTAAATGAAATTCTGCAACGTAACAACTAACAAATTGACTGACTAAATTATTAATCGACTAGATTATTGTTTCAACGATTAATTCCCTTTCACCAATGACTGACAATTTTACTTTATTTATCGAACGAATCGGTCGATGAATTTTCCATGATCAATTTCTTCGATCGTAAACGTTGTTCGTTGTTCAACGAAACTAAGAAAATATCCACGCGCTCGGGAGAAATTTTTAACTTCGAAAGAGTAACAAAGCGGCTAAATCTCGGGCAAATCGATACAGATTTCTCGCATTAAGAGCGGCTTATTTCTCGTGGTTTATATATTCGCCGGCGATAAAATTTAATTGCATTTACCGTTTTCTGCCTGGCTGTGATTTCCGATTAAAATTAAAAAAAAAAAGACGCGGAACGTTTCATAAATCTCCGAAACTTATCGTTCGATCGTTCGTCTCATCTTGCGAGAGAAATGTTGAAATACTTTTCTGCATGGGAGAATATACAGGGGGTGATTCTGCGTCAAAAAATTAGAAAAAAAATTTGGTACAACATTTTTTTTATCTGGGGCTCGGTTTTCGAGAAAATCGACTTTAAAGTTTGTTCATCTTTGAGTTTCTAGGCAATGAATTGCCTTCGTTGTTAGAGGTCATACTCCTTAGCTACTATAAGGAGTATGATTTTCCAACATGGCGGTGCACCGCCACATTACACGAGGGAGGTTAAAAATTTTTTTAAATCACACGTATTCGTGTTGGATCGGCCGCGATGACAAAGTGTACGTTGGCCATCAAGCTCTCCAGACCTCACGTCTCATCTTTTTTTATGGCGGCATATTAAAGAACAATATTTATAAAGACAATGTTTCAAATAATATTACACATTCGAAGCAAAAGATTACGGAGGAAGTCGAGAAATTAAAAAAAAAACGACATCAGCTTACATTCTGTTCAAATGTCATCGATTCGTCGAGCAAACTTACGTATGCAGCAACGAGGAGGACATTCTCAACGATACTTGCAACAAGTGTACTGTATTGTGGTATTGCAATCGAAAGTAGTAATAAGGAATAAAAAATTAATTACTTCGTATTGCTTTAACCACACAATAAATAACACACAATAATTTGTAAACTCACTGTCTTGAACGGTGAGGAGAGTAGACAACTAAATCGTTCACAAAGTCGATTTTCTCGAAAAATCATGCACCAGATTTTTTTCTTACTTCTCGACGTAGCTCGATTGTACTACGAATTCCGGTCTACCCTGTATATCGACGAACTTCAGCGAAAAGTTGGACGTCAATGGGTGAACCCATTGGCCCCAGAGCGGCAGTATCGCCGCATTTGGCAACGCACTCTCGTTGCTAAACGACACAACGTGCTAGCGGTCACCAACTAGTACCTGTCCATGTGTGTGCAACCACGAGATAAACCTGATTACTTCGCGGCAGCAGAGAGTTCACCGGATACACAGCCGCTCCCCTCCATTGGCACGTGGTGGATATTCTCTCGTTCCTGCCGTGCGTGTTACAACCGTCGACAACGCGAACTGATTTATGCGCCCCGGTCGAAAACGTCGTTCAACATGGCGCGTGCGGCCGTGTACGCGCCTATCCAAAGTGTATAAAGCTTATAATCGTATTGTCAGTTACCTGCCTCCCTGTTTAATAAATCGTCAGCCCGTCTCTTTGAAATTGAAGCCGCAGCTAGCCGAGCGAAATAACCTTAAAACTCGCCGAGACGAAAGAAACTTCTCTCTCGTCTGCTTGCGTATCGGACGATCCGCGTCGGACGATGAAATTCTGCGAAAAGTCTTCGGCGAACGTGGAGACATTTTTATCGCGGGGAAGGAAATATCCAGGAAAGGTTTTCATAAATGTCCGAGCAACCGCTTGGCCGGCCACTGCGTATCGAGAAGTTTATAACGCGCGACGAGGTGAAATTCCGCGTAGGAATTTTTAGGTTAAAGGCAAAACGAGACGAGGGGGATGTTATGAGATTTCGCATTCATCGACGTGTTCAGTTATATTATGTGGCATGAACGGCGGCCGACGAATTAAGCGGACCCGCCGCGGTAACGGACAGGTGTCAGAGGGTAGTGAGAAATTTTCTAAAGAATATTTCACGCAACTTTCACAAGTTTTTATCGTGGCTCGACACTATCCGGCCCGAATTTATAATACACGTTTCAGCTTTATCAGCGTGGCAGGTTGGCTCGCTCGTGGCAACCTGCCCAGGTTGGAATCCGCCCTTTTAACTACGACGTTTTAAACCAAAACTCATCTCGTCGATCGAGCCAAGAATAATCACCGTTATTAAACAGTCTCTCTCTCTCTCTCTCTCTCTCTCTCTCTTCTCTGTAAACAACTCTCCCACTGTTCCTCGAGTGGATCGTATTTCATTCATTAACGGATTAGCGAGTTTCGGCTCGCCCATTAAATTTTAATCGGCGTCAGACTGGCTCGCGAGAGTTCCAAGTCTCGTCTGCTCGACGAGATACAACGTATTAATACGTTTGCATCGTTCGAGGCCATATACGCGAGAGGCAAGTAGAGAGCCAAGAAAGAGTCTTCTCGCGGAATTATTGATAAAGAGTTTTCCTCTCAATTATTCACAGAGGCGAAATAATTCAAGCGAAAGAGAGAGAGAGAAGGGTTTGCCCTCCAGTTGTCTGACGAACAAATGAATGGTTAACGACACGTCGTGTACCGATCTGTACTGAACGGCGCGGCGGTTCCTTTTTTTTTTTTTTCTTTCAAGCGCTGATCGAACGATCGACCCAGAATCGAAATAATAACAGGACGGCTAACGAGGGCCCGGTATTCCCTCGTTTTCCTTTCCTTTACAGGGAGAAGGGGGAGGGTTGCTTTTCACGCCGCGCCGGTTGGAAACGTGACCGGCTTCCCTAACGCCTTTTTGGCCAGCGCCGACGTTCCCTGGCAAACTGCTTTTCCCTTTCCTGCCCCGGCAGGAAGCCGTTCCTCTCTTTCCACTCTTTCTTCTCCCTCCTTTACCTCTCTCTCTCTTCGTCGTCGTTTCTGAATTGGGTCGAGTGCATTTTGTACGATCTCCGTGGAAAGCCGTGCGATAAGTCGTAAGACGCCGAGCTGGTTACATCCTCTCTCTCTTTCTCTTTCGCGCGCGAGCGTGTTTCGCCTCCATTTCGTTACGTTTTCGCATCCACGATCCTCGCTGGTCGCGCGATTATTTCGACGTATCCCGTGACACGTGCTTCTTACTCATTTACGCTTCCTGTCTAACCCCTCGTCCTCGACCTCGAGTGCTTGAAATGCCAGATTAAAATCGCCGTGAGACCTTTTGTTTTTTAATCGACTCGGTTCAACGTCTCCGTGCGATTCTCGCGGCCAGCCATTCCCCTTCATTAATAGGATCCGATCCGAGGGCAGTCGTTTCTTTTTCTTTTTTTTTTTTAAATTGCACGTGTTATCAAGCGAACTAGCTCTGGCTCTGCCATTTCGTTTCCGTTATTTTTCTCTCCTCCCTTCTTCTATTTTTTTTTTTTTTTTCCGCTACGCCGCGCCTCGCCGGACGGTATTTTATTTTCACACACGATTGCACACTGGAAACAGCCCGAAGGGGGTGTTCACCCTTTCGCTCTCGGCTTCCCGTTAAATCGACCGCCACCGACGACAGTCGCGTCGGATTTTACCGATTGTCTCCGACGATTGGCGAAAGCCGCTTCTCACCCGCGTGAACAACCGCAACGCGGCAACTTCACCTTTTCGACATCCTCGGAATTAGTTGTTACTGTGACTAGAGGAAACGTCGGCCAACGTGGACGAGGCTTCTCCGTATATGGGGGAACTTTGAAATCTCTAACAAAAGGTGAAGAGGTGCTCTCTATGAGCGAAGGTTGTGACATTGGACATTTGCGGATTTTTACGCAAATTTTTATATATTTTTATAAATGAAAACTCTGAAATTTTGACAAAGTAAGAGGTGCTCTTTATCCACGAACGTTGTGGCAACTAGCGCAGTGTCATAGGACTGTGGATTTTTATGTAAATTTATATATTTATATTGTATTTTTATGTTTTGTTATATTTTTTGTTATATCTTTACGAACGGAAACTCTAAAATCTGAACAAAATAGGAGAGGCGTTCTTTATCCACGAACGTTGTAACTAGCGCAGTGTCATACGACTGCGGATTTTTATGTAAATTTATATATTTTTATTATATTGTACCGCATTTTTATATTTTGTTATATTTTATGTTATATTTTATGTGTTTACGAACGAAAACTCTAAACTCTCAACAAAATAGAAGAGGTGTTTCTTATCCGCGAAGGTTGTGACAGCGCAGTGTCATAAGACTATGGATTTTTATGCAAATTTATATACTTTTATTATATTGTATCGTATTTTTATATTTTGTTATATTTTATGTTATATTATGTGTTTACGAACGAAAACTCTAAACTCTCAACAAAATAGAAGAGGTGTTCCTTATCCGCGAAAGTTGTGACAGCGCAGTATCATAGGACTATGGATTTTTATGCAAATTTATATATTTTTATAAATGAAAACTCTAAAATTTTAACAAAGTAAGAAGTACTCTTTATCCACGAACGATGTAATTAGCGCAGTGTCATAGGACTGCGGATTTTTATGCAAATTTATATATTTTTATTATATTGTATCGTATTTTTATATTTTGTTATATTTTATGTTATATTATGTGTTTACGAACGAAAGCTCTAAAATCTCAACAAAATAAAAGAGGTGTTCCTTATCCGCGAAGGTTGCGACAGCGCAGTGTCATAGGACTATGGATATTTATGCAAATTTATATATTTTTATAAATGAAAATTCTAAAATCTTAACAAAGTAGGAGGTGCTTTTTATCCATGAACGTTGTAACTAGCGCAGTGTCATAGGATTTTTATGTAAATTTATATATTGTATCGTATTTTTATATTTTGTTATATTTTATATTATATTTTTACGAATGAAAACTGTAAAATGTAACATAATCTCAACAAAATAGGAGACGTGTTCCTTATCCGCGAAGATTGTGACAACGCAGTGTATAGGATTATAAATTTTTATGCAAATTTATATATTTTTATTATGTCACATTGTATTTTTATATTTTATATCATATTTATTTTAATTATATTATATTCATCGTGTTATTTTTATTTAATCCTGCAATATAATATAAAATATAAATATAATAAATTATATGTTATTGTGTTTTATTTTCATAAATAAAATTTAGAAAACAAAAAAAACCAGACAGGTTTGTTACACGAAATATCTCACTCTGGATATTCTTGTATTCTAGATATCACCGACACACTCTGTGCATTTTTGCATCTTCAAGTTTCTTGCAAACGATCGCATAAAAATCTGCGATTTAATTATCATTTATTTCTATATTATGTATCATCAATTGTCATTATATTATCATTTACATTGTATATTATGTAGTTTATTTACATTATTGTACTCCATCGTTTATTTAGTCAGTCCATTATATCACAGTATTATATAGTTCATTTAAATTATAGTATATTATATAGTTTATTTCTACACACGTGAAGAGGGTTAGAAACCTGCCACGGTAGCCATTGAGGCATTGCGAGCCGATTAATTATAGAGCCATTATGCATTAGCTACAAAAGTTTCTACATTCTGTTATACTTCGAAAGATAAACGATTGTATAACTTATGAATTATTTTATGAATAATTTAAAATTACGAGTTCACAAGCTTTTATTATCCTGATTCTTCAAGTGAAGTTCGACTACAACAATAATACAACTTTCGCACGAAAATCTTTCATTATAAGGGGAGATAATCTCTCTTTAATATGAGGCTCCACGTATTAGGAGCGTGACTTTATTGAAATGTATTTTTCGGATGAACTTGTTGACTTCTGAAATGATCAATTAAATAAATTTATAGATATCTTCGAAGAAGAAATAATAGAATTCGCGTGTGGCTACAAACAGGAAAATTAAAAGTTAAAGATAAGAAAATGTCGTCTTTTTCGTCTCAAACCACGTTAGAGAGGTACATTTCGAATTCTGAGAAAGAATCTGAGGAGCTCATCGGTACTAATTCGTTTTAAATATAAATAAACGTTACGTTCCCTTTTTTCTCATTAGTTATTTTTCGTCATGTTTCACTTGAAGTGCAGTCAGAATTGTGAAACAATTTACGTTTAATTTATAACTTTGACTTTGAGTTTAGAAGAATGCTATTGCATTGTATACCATAAAAAGAGAATAAAGAACTATTTTAAAAAATATAATTACAACTGATGATTAAACAGCGTTGTATACTTTAGTAATTGATGATTAAATAATTTTCTATGTTTTAATAATTAAATCGCGCCATTGAGAACCACCTATCTCTCTATGTTAGAGATATTTTTGTTAATTTGACGATAAAAAAAAAAAACATAATCTGACATATGTATGTATTTAGAAACAGTAAACACAAAAAGTTGTAAGATTCCTCTATTCAGACTGAATCGACGAATTTAAAACAAAAAAAAAAAAAAAAGAAACCTCCGCCTATCAAATGACTTTCCTCTACGTTTCTTGTCGTGGTTTCCCCGCCAGGAGGAAATGACGTTTCCGTTCGTTGCGCAGGATTAAATACACTGCGAATAAAATCACGCGACTGGAACGTTCTCGACGACGTGAAACTGAATAATTATCCGATCGGATGTAAGTGCCGGCGTTGAGTTACCTAGGTGTAACTCGATCGGCATTGTATACCGACATTTAATACCGATCCTCCTCGAAACGAAAAAGATTTCGCAAGTTTAATACAAGCGTACGACTTGTGCTTAAATTTCTTCGAAATGATTGATCTCGACGACGAGGTCGATCACTTTGGCTCACGTGTGATTTACGTAGAGGGGGAATCTTCGCGACACTTTTAGAATTCACTTTTATCGTAAAACCCTTGAATTAATAAGGAAAAATGAAATTACTGCTTTCTTCCTCCCTCTATTGTGGAAATCGTGCAATCTTCATCCGACAAACGATCGATTCTATCAAAATTCTATCAAGTGTAGATATCAAGATAGAAGATATTATCAAGATTTTAATGATCGTGATCGTATCATTATGTTTCAGAATAAACGTCGTTTAATTAGCAACTACGTGTAAATTATTTTATTTAATTGAAATTTCATTTTTCCGGCAATTTTTTATTTCGATTATTACCCCACGTTACGACATTAATCGAGTTCACTCTATTCACAGACGAATTCGTAGAATTATTTTTAAATCGAATATTTCCATTTGGTGGCAAGATAGAATTTAACTCACAGAAAGGTACTTTAAAAAATCATTTGTCGAAAAAGTTTTTTCGAGAAAGCGGATCAACCCGAATCCGGTTAAAATTTTAACATTACTACTGAAATTTTCATTCGCCCTACAATATATACAAGTCAGGATTGTTTGGATATTTATGCATTTCTTGAAATATTTCGGCGTGCAAAAAATCGTCCGAAGTAAAGTATAATATTTATAGTTACAGCATTCAAGTTGAGAAAAGAGGCTTAACCTTATCAGTTAAGTATTACTTGTTAGACAATAGAAATGTTAGATGTTGATCGGTTGGTTCTTGAAAAGTTGGAATAAAATTAGACACCTGGAAGATGAGACGAGCCGTCTAAACTCGAGTTTAGGATACAGTTTAGATTAGCAATCAGGCTAACTAAGTAGCACTCTGACTTTAATTTAGTTGTGAGCGTTAATCGGTGTATTAAATAACTTTAATGTAAGATTAATCTCTCCAGAGTAAGAATATCGCGCGGAGAAATTTTTGAAGCTGTTGTATCTCGAAGACAGTGTGAGAGCGAGACAGTAATAAGTTCGAGAACACTGAAAGATAAATTCGAAAAATTGAAAAATTTTGACGAAGAACTTCGTAATGTAACAAAGACATTCGTTAAGGCATTTTATTCGCTAACCAAACCAAAATTCTGACATAACTTTAAGTACTCTTAACAAAAGACTTGAGAAATATCATAAATAACGATAAAATACATAACCTCAACATAATCTCGGATACTTTTAATAGAAGTCTTAAGAAATATCATAAATAATGATAAACCTACACATTTAACATAACCTCAGATACTCTTAACAGAATTATTTTTTTTTAACTTAGGAAATATCATAAATAATGATAAACCTACACATGTAACATAACCTCAACATAATCTCAGATACTCTTAACAGAATTATTTTTCTTAACTTGAGAAATATCATAAATAACGATAAATTTACACATTTAACATAATCTCAGATACTCCTAACAGAATTATTTTTCTTAACTTGAGAAATATAAATAACGATAAACCTACACATTCAATATAACCTTAGATACTCCTAACAGAATTATTTTTCTTAACTTGAGAAATATCATAAATAACGATAAACCTACACATTTAACATAACCTCAACATAACCTCAGATACTCTTAACAGAATTATTTTTCTTAATTTGAGAAATATCATAAATAACGATAAACCTACACATTTAACATAACCTCAACATAACCTCAGATACTCTTAACAGAATTATTTTTCTTAATTTGAGAAATATCATAAATAACGATAAACCTACACATTTAACATAACCTCAACATAACCTCAGATACTCTTAACAGAATTATTTTTCTTAACTTGAGAAATATCATAAATAACGATAAACCTACACATTCAACATAACCTTAGTCTTTAACAGAAGGCTTAAGAAATATTACAAACTTAAGCTTAGAAAACCTACACATTCAATATATCAACATAACTTCAACATAATCTGAGATACTTTTAATAGAAGGCTTAAGAAATATCATAGATAACAATAAACCTACATATTCAACATAACCTAAAAGTATTCTTAACAGAATTATATTTCTTAACTTGAGAAATATCATAAACAACGATAAACCTACACATTCAACATAACCTCAGCTACTTTTAATAAAAGGCTTAAGAAATATCACAAACCTAAGTCTTAAGAAACCTACACATTCAATATATCAACATAACTTCAACATAATCTGAGATACTTTTAACAGAAGGCTTAAGAAATATCATAGATAACAATAACCCTACAACATAACCTAAAATATTCTTAACAGAATTATATTTCTTAATTTATCTTAAGAAATATCATAAACAACGATAAATCTATTATAATCATATTAACTCCACTCACTACTCGCATAATAAAAATTACTATGTTTATTATGCTAATAATAAGTTATAACTAAGCTAATAATAAGCTAATGCTAGTTGCCAATAAGTCAACGCTTAAACAAGATAGAATATATCAAGATAGAATATGTGCTATACAATTGTAAAATAATTCAATAAACAAGCTGCAACAACAACAACAACAACGTTCCATATCCCAGGATCTTTCAAAAATTTACAGCAGCGAATATAAAGTTGAGTTACCCAGTTTATCCACACGAAGTGTGGAAAAATGTGTGTTTACCGACGCAGTTTTGTTTACCTGTCGTGCAATTTATATCGTAACAAAGAAATGCGAAAGGTCCACGGAAGCTCGATCCACGTGTCTGGTCGACAGTGGATAATGACTGGTTGAACAATTGAGGGAAATGTTGTCTGCTTCCACGCTTGAAATCTCGATTATCGAGCCCGGGGAGCCCAAATTTGCGCGTTAAGCCGTGAAACATTGCTCGTTTTGCAACGATGTTCGTCCACTACGTTCGTCCATGTTTCGAATGGTACGTTCTCGATATTCATTGTCTCTTGGTTAGTTAACGAACGCGATGTCTCACACAGGGACCAATATTTCTCGAGGCGAGATGGCAGCTCCGCGAGGTATGTATCGCGTTTACAGGACAGCCCCGTGGAATTCCATAAGGTGTGTGCGTTTCTGGCTGGCTTACAGCTTCGCCACTCGTTCCATTTCTCAACCTTCTTCCTACTCTCGCCTCAAAGTGTCTGCGAGTCACTTCTCTCGCTGGCATTTTCTCTCTCGCCACTCGACGGTTACACACCGGGGTTTTATTCTTCCCTCTCGGCTCCCAGTTGCGCGCCATGATCCGGCATTATGCCATTCCCGTCGAATCGCGCAACCATGTTGCAATTTAACGGTGGCGAGTTTCGTAACGTTCCGAGGGGCGACCGTTCGATAAAGTTCGTCTCGATAAGCGTGAAAATATTCGCCAGCGAATCTTCGTCACGCCATTTTCGAGAAATTTTTAGAGACACCTGATAAAGTAAAAACATTAAAACACTTATCCTTTTGTGCTGCTGCAAGCATTTCTATTGCCAGCGTCGATCGAGACAAGATTTTTCTATATTTTTATAATAAGAAATCTTTCTTAATCTAACGCAAGTCGGAAAGGATCATCATACATCGTATATAAATTGGCCAACAGCTGAAATTATAAACTTTTTTATAATTGCTGATAATTATAACGAACGTACGTATGGTACTGCACGACGTAATGTAACGTAATGCAACGACGCCAGAGGAATAATAAAATTTCAAAAGAAATTCTTCGTCGAATTTTTATTCGAATAACTATGGGACAATCTCGCATAAACTAAACTTCTTACGAAAGTTTATAAAAACAGCGAAGGGGGATACAATCAGCAAAATTATCACGCCAACTACCATTTAAACATGATTATTCCCAATGCTACGTCATTTTATTCGACGGCGAAGAGTTGAAAATTCGAGTTTCAGTTAAAGTTTGTTCAAAAAAAAAAAAAAACATTCTAGCTCCTTGGTGAAAATTTCACCAGGAAACTTTTAAAAAAAGGATTCTACTTCAAAATGGATGAAATTAATGGAGCCGGGAAATGTGTTAGTACACTTTCAAAACGACTCGATCGAATGTGTACACTTTCTGGCGTGGGCATCGGCACTGTCGCGGCGAAAGGGTTAGAATCGCAGTCGCTGGCCCGATGAGCAGTTGAAATTCCCATTTCCGTGGAACGTTAAAGCTCTGAACACGTGGGGTAATGGATGAAATGGAATGTTCAACGTGCACCGACGGAAAAGTTAATATTAATGGGAAACGGTGGCGAGAGAGATTCACTCTTTGGCAGTGTAGCTACGATTAAATTATTGGCAGACGTATGAGTCGATCGAATTATACTCGTACAAAGTGGAATAATATATTATGGATACACGTGTAAATGATTTGATAGAGAGCGTTATTGGATTTGCGTATGGTTAATTGTGGCACGAGCGCGGAGGAGAAGTCGACTCGGTCTGAACCCGAGTAAACTCTTAATTTCAGATTTCAGAGCGTGTGCATGCCGCCACCGAGAGAGAGAGAGAGAGAGAGAGAGAGAGGTTGGGCTCGGTAATACCCGAGTTTGGGAAGAAGGTCAGTCGCGAGAGTAAACCTTGAGACAGAGCAACTCGAGAAAATTGGCCCGCGACGTGTGAATTGCAAAGCGAAAAGAGGTGTCATAATAACTCAGTATTAAAGGGTTTGTAACCGAGCGAGACTTCGTACGAGCCCGCTGGAACAAAACGCGCGCGATAACTCGTTTCTTTTCTGTCGGGTGGCGGCTTCCGTTCAAGGTGAGGAACTCTCAACCGTCTGCAATTTCGCGAGATACTGGAAATTTCGCGAAAGTCGATCCGCAACTTGCTAATTTACGAAAAACAAATTCTGTCATTCGAACTCTTGAAAGTTTGAACACGCTGTTTGATTAAACAAACAGGGGAGTGATGGCCTATTTTTTTTTTTTTATGAGTTATTACATCTTAAATATATATTCGGTATTTAAAAAAAAAATATATATATATATATATATATGTGAAAGTAGGTACATATATAGTAGGTAGTAGAAAGTAGGTATATATAGATATATATATGTGTGAATTTATAATGTTACAAGCAGAAAAATAAAAAAATAATCATAGATTTGGAAAAGAAGAGATTGGTAAATATATAATCGGTATTAAAAATATATATATATATA
>NW_025109984.1:234036-302404 GCF_011392965.1 Frieseomelitta varia | reverse complement strand
AGAAGAGATTGGTAAATATATAATCGGTATTAAAAATATATATATATATATATATATATATATATATATATATATGTATGTGAAAGTAGGTACATATATAGTAGGTAGTAGAAAGTAGGTATATATTGGTAAATATATAATCGGTATTTAAAAAAATATATATATGTGGAAATAGGTACATATATAATAGGTAGTAGAAAGTAGGTGTACATATATATATATATATATATATATATATATATATATATATATATATATATATGTGTGTGTGAATTTATAATGTTACAAGCAGAAAAATAAAAAAATAATCATAGATTTGGAAAAGAAGAGAAAAATACATATTTCGAACTTAATTTTTAGTTCATTAGTCAACCATAGGCCTATCTCATCCATATTAAATATATTTCTCAGTTTGTTTAAGAGATTTTCTCGGAAGGTCTGCTCTAAAAGTTGAAAATATGACTTAATTCGGATCCTAGCACCGAGACAAACATCCTAGCACCTTCTGATTTTCGGACACTGAGATCTGGATGGCGTTTTAAAAACACATTTAACCAATCATATCCGGCTGATCCTTCTTCCTCGTTAAATTTATGATTTATCCTCAAGTTTTCAGCCGAATTAAATGCCATAGATCTTACGCACTCACGCGTTAGTGTGAAACCGTACTTTTCCAATTTTAACTTTTTCCTCATTTTCCTCATTTAGCCAACAACGAGGGGTGCCAAAAACTCTAAATATCGCCATTCACGGCCACTTTGCCAGTTTGAACTGCCTCTATGGCATTCAACAATGCTTCGTTTGTCCATAATCCCTCTATTGTTGGATTTTCTTTTATATTCAGTTGGCACGGTTCTCTAAAATGACATTTATACGCAATTTCGCGATAGAGTGTGCGATTGATATTTTATTGCAAAAGTGTAACCATAACCTCTGAACGCAACCTCATCATAACCTCCAAACACTACTTCAACGCCCTGTATTCGAAAAGAGTCGTTGCTTTTTGGTGAAACGTTAGTAAATTACAATCCAAAAAAGATAAGCACGTTATACGCAACTTGGCTTGTTTTTCAAATAAAAAAGACGGTTAATATGATACAATAATAACACGATAATAATACGCTAGAAAAAGCTGAAGATTGAAAATTTGATAAACAATGATGAACAATGAGCTCGAGCCACCTCCCCTGAAATTGCCCTACTATAATAATAATAATAAACTTGAAAATTTTCACTGATGGTGATTAATTCTACCGGAGGATCTCGGTATCGCATCCCCCCCCCCCGCCCCCCGCCCCCCCACGGTCGTACAAGACAGACTCGCTGGCCGTGGTATCAGATGGAATTAACAAATTAAGTAAATGAGGATAATAGAAGACGTGCTGGTAACCCATTGTTCCGCATACACAGAGAAAGAGAGAGAGAGAGAGAGAGAGAGAGAGAGAGAGAGAGAGAGAGAGAAAGAGGGAGTAGTGGAGCGTCACGGAGCAGCTTGTATACAGGGATAGATAGATAGACAGAGGGAAAGGGGGATCGCGGACGAACGTCACCAACTCGGAAAGTAGTCCCCGAACAGGCATTCGGAGATAGAGGTTGCCGGCGGGCAACCTTTTCTGAAAGTGGCACCTAAAACTTTAAATCTCGTATCTTACGCCTAGGACGTCCTACAACCCCTAAATATTTCATCCTCTCTTCCTTCTTGCTCTTTCGTCTGAAAGAGAGAGAGAGAGAGAGAGAGCTGCGGAGAGAGCGGAGAAACGAAACGTTCGCCCTTTAAGTTATCATTTCCCTGTGAATTCATAACCGGACCCTATTTAAACTTTGGTTCGTCGGAAAAATGAACACACTTAACGGTCGTATTTTCGAAATAAAGGAAAGCACTCTCTCTCTCTCTTTCTCTCTTTCTCTGAGAAATAACCTTGTCTCTCTCAACTCCCCAATTGTGCGCGTGTACAAAGGGTGGAAAGAGAAGTTCGTCCATCACAGATGAATTCTACGCCTTCCATTTGATTGAAATATACATGTAATGTAACAAAATTTCGAATTTCAAGGTCAGAACTTTTTTACATTGCGTTCTACTCAACACGAAGGTAAAACTTTTTCAAAAACTTAACAGCTCTTTAGAAAAAAGTTTCTTGATCATTTAACACTGCGTGCTAACAGCGACTTTATGGTTCTGGACACGTGGATATAATATTTATATTTCGAATAATATTAATAGCGATTGATTATTAAGACCCACATAGACGCTACAACTATGATAAATCAAATGTTGGTGAAATCTAATACGAAAATTAGACGTAAAATAGACATCCACGTGTCTAGAACCATAAATTCGCTGTTAACACGCACGGTAAAGTCAATTGACCTTGAATTTTAAGGTCAAAAAATTTTTTTCTCTTGCATTGTATTCTACTTATCACGAAGGTAAAACTTTTCCAAGGAACCATAGGTCGCAACCTAATAGTTTTTTTGAAGAAATCATTCAACACTGCGGACTGTTCTCGGATCGTTCTAACAGCGACTTTATAGTTCTAGACGAGTATAATGTTTATATCTCGAATAATATTAACAGTTAGTTTTATCATTTGATTATTTAGACTCACGCTGATGCTACGACTATGATAAATCAAATATTAGTGAAATCTAATACGAAAATTTCGTAAAATAGACATCTACGCGTCCAGAACCATAAAGTCGCTGTTAATACGCACGCCAACGCCAATTGATCTTGAATTTCAAGATAAAAAAAATTTTTTTCTCTCGCATTGTATTCTACTTATCACAAAGATAAAACTTTTCCAAGGAACCTAATAGTTCCTTTGGAGAAATCATTCAACACTGCGGACACGTACGTTCTAACAGCGACTTTATGGTTCTGGATGTCTATTTTACGTAATTTTCGTATTACGTTTCACCAACATTTGATTTATCGTAGTTGTAGCGTCAGTGTAGGTCAAAATAATCAATCGCTACTAACATTATTCGAAATATAAATATTATATCCAAGACCATAAAGTCGCGGTTAGAACGCACGCGTCCGTAGTGTTAAACGATCAAGAAACATTCTGAACCATTTTTTTAAAAACAGCTATGGTTCCTTGGAAATGTTTCACTTTCGTGATGAAGTAGAATACAATGTAAAAAGAAAAGAGAAATTTTGATCTTGAAATTCAAGGACAAAGTCAATTTTGCGGCCGGCTCTTTACATGTATCACCATCAAATCGAAGGTGTAGAATTCGTCAACGACAACCACGGACGAACTTTCCTTTCCACCCTGTACATTCATCGCCATTATGCCAACACGAAGCTCCAATTGCATGCAGTTTTAAATTCACAAGCGCGCGCTGCATCCGCGACAAAGACACGCTTATTAATCCCAGACGTCTCCCGTTGCAATTCTGACACAGCCACGCAGTCAGCCTGCAAGATCTCGTAATTTTCCACGCCATTTTTCTCTCTCGTAGCTTCCCCGTTTCATTCCCTGTTCCCAGCCAGGCGGTGGGGATGATATTCTCTCCGGAAAATTTCCCACTCTTCTCCCCCCTTTCTCTCTCTTGCTCCCTCGTTCGCGCGATTCTCAATCCCCCGGTTCCTCAGCCAACGAAACAATGTCAATTTGCGAGCAAGTTGCAACGACCGAGGCAAGCAATCCGAGGCAGCGGTTCGATATATCGCGTGACGAGCGCAGCCGCGAGCAGCAGCCCTCGTCGACGTTCCCAAGTTAGCGGCGCGGCACTCGATAAACAGTGGCTCTTAATTTTCGCGTAATTAATCGACGATGCCGCGGTACCAAATTGGTGTAACGAATGCCCCCGCGAACGGAGGAGGAGGAGGAGGAGGAGGTGGTGGGTTAGGGTTTACGAGCTAGGCAGAAGGGGAGTTGCGACTCGTTGAAAACTACACGGCTACGGTCCACGGTTGTTCCCGAAGTAGGTTATCCCCAAGTGTTTCGCGTTTTCGAGTCGCGTTAATGCCACTCGCGACTTCGAAAGGGTAGTCCCTACGCCCGGCAACCGCGCCACCAACGCGGCCAATAAGGGGGCGGCTCTTGATTACGCCAGAGGCGGAGGAGTAACCGTCGTCCCTCGTCGTCAGACCTCGGCAGGAGACAGACTTCGAAGCGAGGAACTGAACGATAGATATATCGTTGCCATTGTCGTCGTCGTCGCGGCCTTTTATCTTAAGCAAATAGAATTTGATATTCTGAGATCCTGATTGTCGGTCGAATCGAACGAGTCGAATCAGGGGGAGGAGGATTACTCGACGACGCCGATCGAACGCGAACGACGGAGAAACAACGGAATAAGGGGAGAGAGAGAGAGAGAGAGAGAGAGAGAGAGAGAGAGAAGGGGGCGAAAAAGAAGCACGGTATGAAAGCGAGGAGCACCAACGGAGCGATAAACTCCGCCGGAGCGATCCTCGGGGAAATAAAGTTCCGGAATGGCTGCGAAGAGGAGGCCAAGTTTTCGAGTTCGCGTCGCGGTCGTCCTGGCTCTTCCCTCTCCCCCTTTGCTTGACCCCTTGGCGAATAACGTGAGAAGCATCGACCGTTTTCTGTATTTTTCACCGTTTCTTTCCTTTTCTTTTTCTCTGACCGTGCCAGCGAAGGACGCGGTTATTCTCTCGCGTTGCCTATTTATCTGTGACCGACCTTGAGACTGCCATTCCCTCGTTTACGCGGGAACCCGTCAACCCGTTCTGTTTAATTCAGTCTCTCTTTGGGCCGCGGATCGATAGGGTCGCTTTCCCGCGGCTTCCTTCCTTTTCATATTCGCCTGCCTCCAGTCGAGCGAAAAAAAAAAAGAAAAAAAAAAAAAAAGAAAAAAAATCACACGTCGCGACGCATCGTCGAATCGAACTGCGCGTCGTTCACTTTTCACTTCTACCGGCGATTACCGAACAGGTCTGGAAATCCCGAAATTCTATCCGAATCGTCGTTCGACGAGCACGTCGTTAGATTCAGTGACACGAATAACGCGGGGCCGAGTAGGTTCGTTTCACTCCCGGCTTCGTAGCCGGTTGCTTACTCGGATACGAAAATCGTCCGTCGTGCCGGCCGACTCGTGGAAATCGGCAATTTCGACGCTCGCGCGGGGGGGGCTTCTGCTTCCCACTTTCTCCTCTCCCGATAAAGTGATAAATGGTACAAAACGGCGCGTATTTTCGGCTCGTTTCTCATTGAAATTATAACATCGTCAATCGTTACCGCGTGAAATAATCGCGGCCTGCTCGTTATCGCGTAACAGAAACCGATTTCAAAACCGATAGCCGCGCAACGCTTATTATTGCACAAAGGTACAAGCGAGGCGAGGGGGAGGGAGAGGGGGGAGGGGGCGCGTGCTCTTCAACCAGCGCATCGCCAACGCCACTCGTCGTTTATGTACGTGTACGTACCGTGCGCTCCGGTAATTACTACTCATTAAATTAATACCGGGCATTATGCACCGATGAGAAATCGACCGTGCACCTCTTTCACCCGTGCCCTCCTCCCCCTTGATTTCGCGGCGTCCTCGAAACGTGACTTATTGCACCGCGGTTTCCTGCCGGTCGGCTCGTTTCTCTCTCCTGCAGAGAAAAAAAAAAAAAGAAAAAAATACCACCGACGCTATACTAATCCCACAGAGCGACATTTCAAATTTTCCTCCGTTTCAATTCTTTTTTTTTTTCAACTGATCGTTCGTTCGTGCACACGCGCGTCGACAAATTGTTGATTCAAAGTTCTCCGGAGGAGGGATGAAGATTCTTTTTTTAGAGCGAATTTAGGGGGGCGAATATTAACTCAGATTTTCCTTTATTTTCTTTTCTTTAAATCGATCGTTCTCACCCGTGTCTGTATATACTTGTTGAAACCATTTCAAGTTGCGCATTTTCTACAGAGGAGATATATATCTTTTTAGACGCGTACGCTGGTTTATTCTCTGGGCGAATGTTGAATCTATGTCTCTCGTCAATTAGTTCGTTTTATTTTCTAATTCAGCAAGTGACATTTTCAATTGATCGTTCACACCTGTATCGATAAATTGTTGTCCAAGTTGCGCATTTTTTTTTTTACACAAGAGAATACTAATATTTTTTACTAATATTTTTTACTAATATTTTATACTCACATACTATATAGTACTATATATTTTTTATTAATATTTTATACTAATATACTATATAGTACTGTATATTTTTTACTAATATTTTATACTAATATACTATATAGTACTATATTAGTATAATATTTTATACTAATATTTTATACTAATATTTTTACTAATATTTTTTACTAATATTTTATACTCACATACTATATAGTACTATATATTTTTTATTAATATTTTATACTAATATACTATATAGTACTATATATTTTTTACTAATATTTTATACTAATATACTATATAGTACTATATTAGTATAATATTTATATTAATATTTTTTTAATATTTTATATTTAATATTTTTAATATTTTATACTAATATTTTTTACTAATATTTTATACTCATATATCATATAGTACTATATATTTTTTATTAATATTTTATACCAATATGCTATATAGTACTATATATTTTTTATTAATATTTTATACTAATATTTTTTAGACGCACAGTGGTTAGTTATTCTCCGGGTGAAAAATAATTTAATTTTCCTGCCAGTTTGTTTCCAACAAAAATACCCCACGGCGATACTAATTTCGTCACGTCAAGTGTCATTTCAAAAATATCCCTTCATTCTGTTTTCAATCAATCGTTCACATTCGCGGTGGTAATTTTCCAAGTTACACATCTTCTGCCAAGGAACTGATATATTTTTAGCCATTCTTTGGACGAACATATTAGTTTAGACGCGAGCGTAGATTATTAGACAAAATGTGTTGTTTTAACATTTGTTCTTTCCAATATTTGAACGAAAATGTCATTTGTCCGGGGCAAATAAATTGACGCTCCTTTTAAAATGTTTCGAAACGGGCATTGTGTTTATTTGACGCGGAGTGCGCCGAGCTAGAACGAAACATCTGGAAAACGTTGCAATTTTTGTCAGCAAATAATATCAATTCACCGCGGTTGGATATCACTTTTTGTCTCGTTTATATATCCAACGGTTATGTATCATTATATAATGCCGTTCCATTTTTTCCCTCTCCCCCTTGCTTTCGAAACATTTTTCCATCTCCGATCCATCAATCCCACGCGAATCGAATCAATTACATCTAGTTAGCCTGTTTGCGACCTTTCTGTTTTTTTAAACCTTAAAATTTCATCTCTCTTTCGTTCGTCATTTTTTTTTTTTTTTTAAGTTTTACGTAGCGTTTTGATCATCGACAGATTCTCAGAGGCTTCTTCGTAAAATTGACATCTGTCGCCGTTATGCAACCAAAGTCTTACGAGAGATGAATTCGACGCGATACGAGCATAAGTATTCGGTTAATGCATTCTCGAGCCAGGAAGTTCGCATCAATGCGTCGCCGAGTTCCTGATGAAGGCGATACCCGCGCCATTGCGTTCTTCAACCCTCGCCAAGCTATTGAGTACACAGAGTGCCACGTGATTTATGATACAAACGGGGTCAGGCAGACTTTATGGCTTAAAATAAGCCAAAACTGAATGAATGAATGAACGAACGAACGAAGAAATTCCATTGGAGAAGTTTTATCTTTGAGAAAAAGGGGGGAAGAAAAATTGGGAAATTGGAAAATTTCTCAAGTATATATATTTTCGCGAGAAGCGAAACAATTCGAACATTTCAGATCTTTGTATCGCAAAATAGAGGAAGAGTAAGAGACTGCGAGTAAACGTGTTTCAATTTATTATTAATCTTTCTTTATTATCGAGATCTCTTTTTTTTTCTCACGCGAGTAGAGAAAAGCAGTGTCGCTAATAACTGTGAAATTCTATTTTCATACGAGTCAGTGATTTGAAGTTTCTCTGTCCGATGTGAAAACCGAGGGCCAGTTTACGGTGTAAACAGATCGATTGTTGTCTAGTACAACAGTGGTAATAAAATACAATGGTGCGCATAGCGAAAAATAAATATCATTCGGTTTCCGTTCCATCGCGGTTATTTTTCCCCCTCTTGCCCTGTTTCTTCTCCATTATACACCATATATAAAAATCTCCTCTCCATTATACACCATTAGTCGAAATTATAAATGAAAAATGCCACAATAACACGGATAACACAACAAAGTATTATTTTTCCAATCGCACCGTGTTTACTGACAACGTTGTAGATAATAATTTCATGCTCTTAGCGACGAAACAGCCATTGAAACTAAAGAAAAATCAAAGAAAGTCGAACAATTCCTTGAATTACATTACCGGTAAAAAAGAATTTTACGCTTTCAACGAGTAATTCTGTTAACAATGATGAATACGAGTCGACATAACATCACGAGACATCGACATTCTGCACAAGGAAATATTGTTTTATAGTTTTATGTTTTTTTTTTTTTTTGCACTGTATTCTATTCATTACCAAGGTAAAACCTAACCATAGATCGGAATCTAATAGTTCTCTTGAAAAATGATGAAAAAGCTTCATCGTTATTTAACACTACGGATGAGTTCTAACAGCGGCTTTATGGTTCTGGGCGTGTAGATTTAACATTTTGAATAATGTTAACAAGTTGTTAACAGTTGGTTTTATCATTTGATTATTTAGACTCATATTGATGCTACAACTATGATAAATTCTAAGTTAGTGAAACCTGATTCTGAGTCGTTAGCAATAAAGTCGTTGTTAGCACGCACGTGTTTGTAATGTTAAATGATTAAGAAACTTTTTCTTCCCATTCTTCAAGAGAATGATTAGGTTGCGGTCTATGGTTGGTTAGGTTTATAAACATTACACTAATATAGATATCCACGCATCCAGAATCATAAAGTCACTGTTAAGCACGCACGCACGCTTTTTGCCATTTTTCAAAGAAACTATTAAGTATTTAGGAGCTGTGGTTCCTTGGAAAAGTTTTATCTTCGTGACGAGTAGAATACAATGCAAAAAGAAAAAAAAAAGAAAAATTTTAACCTTGAAGTTCTAACAGCGACTTTATGGCTCTGGATGCGTGGATGTAACGTTTATATTTCGAATAATGTTAACAGTAGTTTTATCATTTGATTATTCACACTGATACTACAACTATGATAAATCAAATATTAGTGAAACCTAATACAAAAGTTACTTAAAGTAGACATCCACGCGTCCTATAAAGTCGCTGTTAACACGCACGCCAACGTCAACTGATCTTGAATTTCAAGATCAAAAAAAATTTTTCTCTCGCATTGTATTCTACTTGTCACAAAGATAAAACTTTTCCAAGGAATCATAGGTCGCAACCTAATAGTTCTTTTGAAGAAATCATTCAACACTGCGGACACGTGCGTTTTAACAGCGACTTTATGGTTTTGTCCGCGTGGATGTCTATTTCATATGAAGTTAATAGTATAATGTTAATAGTTAGTTTTTTCATTTGATTATTCAGACTCACACTGATGCTACAACTATGAAAAATCCTAAGTTAGTGAATCCTGAATCGTCAGCAATAAAGTCGCTGTTAGCACGCACGTGTTTGTAATGTGAAATGATTAAGAAACTTTTTCTTCCCATTCTTCAAGAGAATGATTAGGTTGCGGTCTATGGTTGGTTAGGTTTATAAACATTACATTAATATAGATATCCACGCATCCAGAATCATAAAGTCGCTGTTAGCACGCACGATGTTAAATGGTTAACAAACTTTTACCATTTTACAAGACAACTATTAGATTGTGACCCATGAAAAGTGATCCTTGGAAAAGTTTTACCTTCGCGATGAGGTAGAATACAATGCAAAACGAAAGAAATAAAAATTTTGACCTTGAAGTTCGAGGTCAAGGTTAATTTTGCGACAGATTCTTTACACGTATTTTCCGTCCAATTTGTCTATGACAGCCACGGACAAGCCTGTATATCCGCAGAGAGCTCGGGGATCCAGCTGATGGAAAAGAGCAAAGATTCCTCCGCGAGGAATTAGGTAATCCTCCAGTGTACGTCACATGATGTACGCGACAAGGAAGACAGACGACGGGCCGGATAAAACCGGCCGGATGATTTTGCCGGCGAGCTCCGTGGCCGTACACCGGTCTGATCGTTATTAATGAGCAAAGTGTGTCGTTACAGGCTTATTATCCGAGCCGTTCTAATTAAATTGGATTAGCGCAATGAAGCGTATCATGAAATTCTCGGTTAATGGTCTCACGCAGACCACGCCGCGCCCTTCGTTACCACCGCCTCCACCGGGGGCTTGCGTCGATGTCGATGTCGATGTCGCTGACGTGCGACGGTTTCTGGCCGCGATCGACCTGATAAATTTTGTTACGTTGGCCCTACTATGCGTAGCGACAGCCACCGACCAGCTGGTTGCACGTTCACGCAACTGCAACACGAGCAAACTCGATCGATCGGTTTGAGTATCATTTCAGTGAAAAATTATCGCCGCAATGTATCGAAATCACGATTTTCGGATGAACAAAGGGTATTCAAGTTTATTTTCTTGCCGGCACGGGGAAGTTTATTGTATTGCATTCATCGAGAACAAGATCCTAATCTGTAACGATCGTAACTGCTTCGTGACACACAGTGGTCTGGAGAGTTGATTCTCGTGGCCAAACATTGTTTTAGCCCTTCTTCGAGATTTAACCCTTTGACTACGGCAGACTTTGAATCACGATCTATGCATAACAACAGCGAAATTTTTTCGTCAGTATGTAGTCTTCCTAGAAAGATACACGTGTTAAACCAATATTATTTATTTCCTCCTATTTTGCACTAAATTGTCGCACATGCTAATAAAAATTTAAGCTCTATTCCGTGACATATCCAATAATCTGGTAAAGTACGGTAGAATTGGAAACATGAGTCAATACATAAACCATAATGTGTCCTCTCTTCTTTCCTTATGTTTTTTTACATATTTGTATCTTTTATTTGTGATTAATTTATCATCACTTTAAGGGTATTAAATGAAATAACTGTGAAACTGAATCACTTTCATCTTGATCTATAATCATTTTAATAATTAATAATATACGACTTGTTTGATATTTTTATTTTACTCTACTAATTTTAATAATTAATAATATATGACTTACTTAATATCTTTTTTTTTACTTAATTTTTAATTTTAATAATAAAACGACTAACTATGAAGATGTGATTGTTGAATTCACTTACGATTCAAGTGAAATTCGCTGCAATTACTGTCAATTGTGAAGAATTCGTCTTAAGCGTTTTAGAGTCGAAAATATATAATAAAGAAAACAGAGATGTAATAAGAAATTAAGTTTTTGTGGAACAAAGTCTTTCTCTCAAATTTTTTTTATTACACCTCCATTTCTTATTACATTTACTTGTGGAAAGTTGAATGCCGATTAATTTTTATTCCAAGCATTTCCTTTCTTTTTTGGCCAAATTATCGGGAGTATCGATTTTCAGTATGATACGATGGACTCGTCTCCGTTTTTGCACCGACAACAACCTCTCCTAACCTGCTTCATCGCACGATGATCTAGAAAGCACGTCTCCGTGAAATTCGAAGATTTTTAACGTTGGAACAAGATTTCAGCCGCGGCGTTATCAAATTATCGAAAGTCATCGCGAAAACATACAATGATGTTTAAAGAAACGAAAGAAAGAAACCGCGTTGTTCTGCTTCAGATCGATCAATCTACGGAAAGTTTCTGCTTTCAACACCTTTCAACATCTTGATTTAGCTTCAGCCACAGTGATTTCAGTTTCTCCGCGAAGGAGGCATCGACAACTTCCCACACACAGAAGATACTTTCATCGTATCTCTGCATTGTCGTCCTCTTCGGGCTCGGCTTAACAAGTCACGAGCTGTTTCCGAGGGAAACACGCAGCAATCGCGAGACAAACACACGAAAGCCGCGGCAGCTCGGCTTGGAATTGCAACGTTTCGCGTTATCGCGCGAACAACTAACTGACAATAAAGGCGCGAAGGTGGGAACCTCGGGTTTCGTAACGAGAACCCCGGTCTCGACCGATGCGTCTTAATGGTAACCGTTCGAGCAACTCTCGAATTAATATGCACGGAGGCGGAGGATTTATTCAGCTCCGCGAGTAACGAGGCTGCTCGGTCGGAAAGTTATTTAAAAGCACGCTGCTGCCTCGCCTCGCCTCGCCTCGCCTCGCCAAGCCTCGCCCCGACCTCGCTTCTTTATCTCCGGCAGATATTAAACGAACCACGCGAACGCGTAATTCGCGTTTCCTCTCCTCTCTCGCTGGCGCTCTTTCTTTCTTCTTTTCTCTCTCTTTCTTTTCTCAGATAAAGAGGGTTGCCTCTCGCGGCGAGTTTGCCGCTTTGTCGGTGCCGATCGAGGCCAGCACGATCGCGTACCAAAGCGCGTGCAATTTTCGAGAGTCCCGTATTAGGGGAATTTTAAAACCCGGGGCCCGGGGTTAATTCGATTATTGGCGGTCTGGCGTTGTATGCTCAGCGAGTTCCGCCGGCCCTAATGAAACCTTGTAAATTTCACGCTCGACTCTTGCCAATGATTGCCCGTAATGGCCTGGGAATATCATTAAACGATTCGCGTGGAGTAAAGTTCATTGGCATCCGCGAGCGTCCGCGGATCAATGGAGCCCCTGTTTATCCCCCCGATATATCTGTTTACCATTCGCATTAACCCCTCGCGCTGGCAAGCGGGTAACTCGCGGACCATAACGAGCGATCCGAAACCGTATACGATGATTCGTCGCTTTCTTTTCAAACTCGTCGACACGATATCACTGGATAGAAATTATTGAGACGTAATAAATTTATTATTTGTCTCGCCTGAGTTGTACTTAAAACTGAGAAAATGTTGCAATTTTGGGGGCACGTTGTTCCAGCGCAAGAGATTAACCACTGGCAACCGATTGCGGACCATAACGAGTGACCAAATTGTACACAATAATTCGTCGCTTTCTTTTTTAATTTGAGAAATTATTGGGATGCAATAAATTTATTATTTGTTTCGCCTGGATTGTACTTAAATATACTTAAAACTGAGANAAATGTTGCAATTTTGGGGGCACGTCGTTCCAGCGCAAGAGGTTAACCACTGGCAACCGATTGCGGACCATAACGAGTGACCAAATTGTACACGATAACTCGTCGCTTTCTTTTTCAATTGAGAAATTATCGAGATGTAATAAATTTATTACTTGTTTCGCCTGGTTTATACTTAAATATACTTAAAACTGAGAAAATGTTGGAATTTTGGGGGCACGTCATTCCAGCGCAAGAGGTTAACCACTGACAATCGATTGCGGACCATAACGAGTGACCAAATTGTACACAATAATTCGTCGCTTTCTTTTTTAATTTGAGAAATTATTGGGATGCAATAAATTTATTATTTGTTTCGCCTGGGTTGTACTTAAATATACTTAGAACTGAGAAAATGTTGAAATTTTGAGGCAAGAAGTTAATCAACTGATAACGAGTGACCAAACCGTATACAATAATTCGTCTTCTTTTCTGAATTCATCGGTATATTACTGAATAGAAATCACTAAAAAGTAATAAATTTATTAATTGTTTCGTCTGAGTTATATTTCAATATACTTAAAACTGAGGAAATATTACAATTTTGGACGAAATAATATATAAAAACAAAGTAATATATTGTATTGTTACATTATTATACAGGGTGATTCACGTAACATGCACGCCTGAAATAACTTTTAAATTTTGCGTCTAACGAAAAATTGTTCAATACAAAAGTTGTATGGTTTTAAGGGAAACAAAATATATCTGATCATCAACGTTTGTAGAACATTAACGTGCAAGTAAATGGTCCTTACTGCTCTATGCAGTTTTCATTCTCGAGACAAATTGTCATAAGATATTTGCTTAACCTTAAGTTTAGGACCAATGTGGCTTAATACTTTTTTACTTGGACTATGATTTATAATAAAAAGAATATATAGTTCAATTCGAAAAAAAAAATAAAGATGACCTCGAAAATTCAAATTTCCAAACCCCTCAACATAAAAGAATTCATATTTTGTCCTCCCTCGAAACCATTTGATACAAAATTTTTGTATCAAACAATTTTTCATTAGACGCATAATTTAAAAGTTATTTCAAGTGTGTAAGATGCGTGAATCACCCGGTATATTGTATACATTTTATATATATCGTAAAGTATGTATACTTAATCTTCGCGTCTCGATTTTCTTCATTTTTAATACAAAAATCGGCCCGATTCGTTGGCTGGAATTAATATTCGTCGCCGGGCGAGTGTGACGAAAGTTTCCTCGCGAAATGCGTGGTATTATTGAAGAAGGGGAAGAAAGTATAGAGGGAAAATGAACGAGAGAGGAGAGTGGAGGAAAGGGGTAAGGTAAAAAGAAAAATTCGCGTCCTCGGGGTGGGTTATTAAAAAAAATCATTAATTACAGAGAGGACAGGCTCGGGCGTGCGTGCGTGCGTGCGTGAGAGACAGCTATGGCAGAATCCTGCCATTGTTATTTGCATAACTTCCGAGCGCGACATTCGACGGCAAACTAATACCACGTTTTAAAGTTCACTTGCCGTAGAAATTTCCTCTCGGATACTCTCTCTCTCTCTCTCTCTCTTTCTCTCTTCTTTTTTTCTTTTTCAACGAGCCGATTTATCTTGTTGTTCGTCGCTTCTTTTTTTCTGTTTTTTTCCACCGACCCGTCAAAATATCGGGAGAGCTTTGCATTTTTCATCCGCCGTTTTTGTGAGAAAAACTAGCGGCAGAAAGAGAGAGCGAGAGAGAGAGAGAGAAACGTCGCTGCTATTCGTCCTGTATCCATTATAATAATACGACGGGTGGTCGTCGTTAATTTCAATTTTCCTCCGAAGGTATTTCGACCCTTTTAATTCGGAATTTTTTTTCTCCACCGAGTTTTATCTCCCCCCCTCCCTCCCCCTTCCTCCCCCTCGGTCGTCTACCACGAATATATCAACTTCAGAAGAACAATCGCGTTAGATTCCCATTCCCCGTATAATTTCTCTCCTTTCCTCTTCTTCTTCTTCTTCTTTGTCCTCGAATATTCCGCGAAATACTTGGCGAATACTTCTCGCGTAATTTCGAATCGTTTCACTCGAGGCCGTCGAAGAGCGAGACGGTATCAATAGCGCCGTTCCAAACTATGCCCATCATCGTTAACGGACGAAACTTCCGTGCCGGTCGAGTCTTTAAGCGATTTTATCTGGACAATTTTACTCGATTACCTACACAGCCCCTCGTACTCTTATTTTATTCATTTCCATTCACTACCCTAGCTGGTAGCCAACAGTCGTGTAATCGATGAAACTTGCAGCTCATTCAGTGTTCAGCTCCCTCGCTCGCGGCAACAACGTTCTCTTTCTCATCGGCGACGAATTTCACGGTGCGGTGTCGTTATGCACGAAATGTGTCTCGCGTGATCGCGTTAATAAAGAAATCGTTACGTCACGGGGATTGCCAATAAATCCTCGAGTCTGTTTGATAATACGTAGAGGGTGTTCTGTAGTGGGAAGTGACTCTGAGGAAAAGAGAAAGTAGCCTTTTGGGGGGGGGGGGGGGGAATTGATCGACGTATACTTGCATTTAATTAATTCTAGACGCGATAGAAAAGGATAATTACAGTAGGTTATTCCATTCCGTGCGAAAATAAGTAAAACACGTGGAATAAAATTTTTGTGCAAGATGCCTCGATTTTCGAGAAAATCGAGTTTGAAAATTGATCGATGTATACTTGGATTTAGCTAATTCTAGACGCTAGAAAAATTATTATAATTAACAGTAATTTAGCTAATTCTAGACGCCAGAAAAAAAATAATAATAATAAATAATTATTATTATTATAATTATTATAATTAAATTGTTATAATTAACGGATTTAGCTAATTCTAGACGACAGAAAAATTATTGTAATTAACAATAGGTTATTCCACGTGCGAAAATAAGTAAAACACGAATAAAATTTAAATTTCATGATAAAAAGATTTTTGTGCAAGATGCTTCAGTTTCGAGAACGTTGAGTTCAAAAGTTGATCAATACACTTGGATTGGGGCAATTTTAGAAGAACAGAGAAGAATAATTAACAGGAAATTATTCTACGTGCGAAAATAAATAAAGAACGTAGAATAAAATTTTTATACAAAATGTTTCGTTTTCGAGAAAGTCGAGTTTGAAAATTGATCGATGTATACTTGGATTTAGCTAATCTAGACGCGACAGAGAAATTATTATAATTAACAGTAGGTTATTCCACGTGCGAAAGTAAGTAAAACACGAATAAAATTTAAATTTCATGATAAAAAAATTTTTGTGCAAGATGCCTCGTTTTTGAAAAAATCAAGTTTGAAAATTGATCGATGTATACTTGGATTTAATTAATTCTAGACGCCAGATAAAATTATTATAATTAACAGTAATTTAGCTAATTCTAGACGCCAGAAAAAAAATAATTATAATAAATAATTATTATTATTATAATTATTATAATTAAATTGTTATAATTAACGGATTTAGTTAATTCTAGACGACAGAAAAATTATTATAATTAACAATAGGTTATTCCACGTGCGAAAATAAGTAAAACACGAATAAAATTTAAATTTCATGATAAAAAGATTTTTGTGCAAGATGCTTCAGTTTCGAGAACGTTGAGTTCAAAAGTTGATCAATACACTTGGATTGGGCCAATTTTAGAAGAACAGAGAAGAATAATTAACAGGAAATTATTCTACGTGCGAAAATAAATAAAGAACGTAGAATAAAATTTTTATACAAAATGTTTCGTTTTCGAGAAAGTCGAGTTTGAAAACTGATCGATGTATACTTGGATTTAGCTAATTCTAGACGCGACAGAAAAATTATTATAATTAACGGTAGGTTATTCCACGTGCGAAAATAAGTAAAACACGAATAAAATTTACATTTCATGATAAAAAGATTTTTGTGCAAGATGCTTCATTTTCGAGAACATTGAATTTGAAAGTTGATCGAGACAATTTCTAACGAGACATATTCAAAGACCAATTATCTTGAAAATGAATTTTCTTAAACGAGAAACACTTTTCACTTATCTTCCCGCACAGAGTCGGTCCGCTGTGTCGATCATTCGGCAATTAATTAATTAATTAATTAAGTATACTTGAGTAAATTTTGACTAAATTTCGGTCAGGTGGAAAAATTTTATTCTTCCTTTTCTTCTCTTTTTTTCCACTTTCTGTTAGGAACATCCTGTATCGATCGTTTCAGATTGCATTTTTGCAACCGATTCAGCGATATTCTCCGGATACTCTTTCTAGGAGATTTATGCAGTTTGGGCCTGTTCCTCTATGGGAATTTTGAAACGGCTGTCAATAACGTGACAATAAGAGCCCTTAGGGTTGACGATACGGTGGTACGCTTGGGTCCTGTTGGCTACTTTATCACGAAAACAGACAATATTCACCGTTCGTCATCCATTCTCGCATGACGCACGAGACGTCGTCGATAAGACGACTGAAAATTCGCTGGAAATTCAACCTATCGTCGAAAAGCGAAAGAAAATGTAAAATGAATTGTCGATCGAGGGGGAAACGACCGATACGCGTGCGTGCGCGTGTGTGTGTGTGTGTGATACAAACACAGAGATATCGATCTCGAGTGAATTCAATTCACTCGGGGGGGGGCCCCCGCCCGATTCGTTTCGACGATCCCGCGCGAAAATGTTTACTCTGGCGAAGGTTGTTCCACAGTGTCGTAAGTTCTTAATCCCTTTGGTAGCTCGCAGCGATAAACACACCCCTCGTGTGCCACACACACACACACACACACACACACACATAACACGTGAAACTGCATTATCTCGGTCCCCTATGACGTTCGAATTCAACATGCTTCGGATGCTCGGGACGATTAAGACTTCCGGAGGACGTCAGGGGCGTCGTATTAATAAATATCCGATTCGCTTTCAATCTGGATAACTCGTCGCCAGTTGTTCGTTCGGTGGCAACCAAAGAGAAAAATGGGGGGGGGGGAGGAAGAGAGAAAGAAGAAAGGAGAGGAAAAACCGGATGAAGGGAGGCAGGAAGGTGAAAAGAGAAAGAGAGAGAGAGAGAGAAGAAGGGTAAAACGAGCGTGATACTCGACCACGAAGACTAATGACACGGGGGCGGGCATGAAACGGGGTGTCGAGAGATCCACAGACATATGGGGGGGTGACGGTGTAAAAAAAAAAAAAAAAAAGGGGGGCGTAACAAAGAGAAGGATCGCTTGTCAAAACAACACAAACGACGTGCCGTAATTTCCTGACAGCATTGGCTATAGCTGGAAGGGCAACGCGAAAGAGAGAGAGAGAGAGAGAGAGAGAGAGAGAGAGAGAGATAGAGAGAGAGAGAGAGTGGAGCCAACTCGTGGAAAACTGGAGCGCTTCGTAGAAATTAACGTAACTAACGACGAACGAAAGCCTCCGGAGCCCCTCGGCCACGCGAGTTACCTATCTACCATGATCAATGGCACGTCGCATGCTGAGAAGAAGGCTTTGCCCGATCGCGCGGTGTGAATTTATGGCAGGCCTTGAGCGTCCGAGCTCTGTTTTATAATTACGCCTCGTAAACGAGCCTTCCCGTTAACGGGGGAGGGGGGGGGGGGGGAGGTATCAAGCCCCATTTTAACGGAAAACGTCAATTTCCGGCGTTCCGCCTTCCATCATTGTTTCGCGTGGTCGCTCGTCCCGAGAATCAAACGATTTGACGTCGGATTATTCACTCGTTCTCTCCGGGTGTCTTGCTAACCCTCTCGCCGGACTTCCGCCTCACGCGAGCCACGAGTCCATGATACTCGCCGCGATGTGATTCGCTCTTTCCTTCTGTTTTGAAATTCGAATTAAGAAAAAAAAAAAAAGAAAAAAAAAGAGAACGACGTGGAGGACGAGCGCCGTAATTTTGTCACTGCTACCAAAATGGTCAAAATGACGAGTATTTTTGTTAAATACTTTATAGACAGTGAAACAGTGTATTTTTGGAGATTCTTCGTAAAATATATGAAATGAAAGCCTGTCTATCCTACTTACAAATGTTATAAAGATAGTGTTTATTATTGTATTATAAAGTAGTATTATAAAGATGGAGTATTATAAAGACTTTAACGTATCTGATGGAAATTTTATACTTTGGACGTCGGTAGATCTAGTGTCGAATTAACGTGAGAGAGACTTCGCCACGTCGAAAATATTTGGATCAAAATTGCAATATTAATTCTCAGTTTTAAGTATAACCCAGGCGAAACAAATAACAAATTTATTGCATCTCAGTAATTGCTATCCAGTGATATCATACCGATAAGTTTAAAAAGAAAGTGACAAATTATTGTACCGATTCGTTCGATGAATAAAGCAAAATTATCAGTCATTGGTGAAAGGGAATTAATCGTTGAAAAAATAATCTAGTCGATTAATAATTTAGTCGGTCAATTTGTTAGTTGTTACGTTGCAGAATTTCATTTAAATTGAGACTGTAATAAAGCTTTAGGGTTGAGATATTTCGTCAAAATGAAACATATTCCTGGTCTGTACTGTCAGGAGAGGTTAGGGTCAACATATCTAGCGTAGTCAACTTATTTTGAGGTTAGGATCAGTATCTCGCGCCAATTAACTTACTTCGAACTCCTTCAAAATTTGTTGAACGAACAAACGATAATAAAAAAAAAAACTTTAGGTATTAATATCATTTCACTGTTCATAAACTTGAGATTTTATCATTTCTTTGTTCATCATCGTAACATGTCTCGATCCCTAACCTCGAACGTTAACATCTTGCGCCGGAATGACATGCCACGCACGTCGAGAAATTTTTGTCCCAAAATTGCAACATTTTCCCAGTTTTAAGTATATTTAAGTATAAGCCAGGCAAAACAAATAATAAATTTATTACATCTCAGTAATTGCTATCCAGTGATGTCATACCAATGAGTTTAAAAAGAAAGCGAATTATTGTATATACAGTTTGGTCGTTCGTTACGGTTCGCAATCAGTTGCCAGCGCAAGTGGCTAACCTCTCACGCACGTCGAGAGAACTTTTTGTCCCAAAATTGCAACATTTTCTCAGCTTTATGTATATTTAAGTATAACCCAGGCAAAACAAATAATAAATTTATTACTTCTCAGTAACTTCTATCCAGTGATATATCAATGAGGTATATATCGTATCCAAAAGGAGACGAATTATATCGTATACGTGGTTTGGTCACTCGTTATGGTCCGTGAGTCGGTTACTAGCGCAAGAGGTTCACCGTATTAGTGCGAAATGTCGATAAAGTGGAAATAAAAGTGGGCAGAGCAAAAAGCTGCCTATTTAAGCACGTGATTTAAGTTTAATTAACCCGTTGCGCTGGCCAACCAGCTCGCGGACCATAACGAGAGACCGAACTGTATACAATGATTCGCCGTTTTCTTTTTGAGCTCGTCGGTACTGGATATTACTGGATAGAAATTATTAAGAAGTAATGAACTTATTCACTTTGTTTTGCCTGAGTTACATTTAAATATACTTGAAACGGAGAAAATGTTTGGGACAAAAGGTTCTCGATGTGCGTGGCACGTCATTCCAGCGCAAGAGATTAATTAAAAAAGAAAGTAGATCGAGCGCCGATCATACCTAAACAGCGTGATCGAAATGATTGAAAGAATCAAACCTATCGGATAGTGCCACGTATCAATGGATCTCGCATCGAATCTTTCATCCCTTTGAAACATTTCCCGCCCGATCTCGAAACTCTTAAACCCGCGTAACTTTTAACCCGGTCTTGTTCCGACGGATTCGTTTCCTGCGACGCGATTAATCGCGCTAAACAGGTTAAGCGGCCTATCGATCGCTCGGGATTCATTCTCTCTCTCCCTCTCTCTCTCTCTCTCTCTCCCTCCTCTCGATCCCTTCGCGTTTCTCACAGGCGTTTCCAAGGGAGAAACTTCTTGCCTCGCGCAAGAATAACTACTTTCCTCGCGATTATAATACGAGCGAGCTGTCCGCTTCAACTTCGCGGCCGGCAGGGGGATTACCCCGTTTAAACCCCGTGGAAATTGCTGAAACGTGCGCCAACAACGAAACCGGTTTACTTTTTATTTTTTATTTTTTTCTTTTGTTTTGTTCCGCCGAACAAACAGGGGAGCGGAAATATTCTTTTAATCTGAAGGATGAGAATTGATTACATTCGTCTCTCCTCTCGCGATTCAGTTTCAAGACGTGACGAAATATCGGCCACTCGCCGAAAGTGACAAAAAGTCTGCCTGCTTCGCCTGTTTAATCTTTCCGGTGTTCTCTGTGCAAATTTCTATGAGCCGTGCAACTTGGGGAGCCAAGGGAGAGAGATTTAACTCTTCATATTTCGCGCACTACTTTGCAGTTGATTTTTGCTTTGCGCCGTGCATGTTTTGCGTGTTTTTTCGCGTGATATTCTGCATATTCCATCGTGTGCAAATGCATAAATATCCGCTTATCTCGCCCCGAACTTCACGCGTACGTCATCCGTTTCTAAGCTGCGCGTTTTTCTGAATTATTCTTTTGCCCGTCGCCCCATCTCGAGCGACCGTGAGTTATTTGCTTTGGAATTATCGGTGATATTTTCAAATTCGAAGCAGTGACACACGCGTAACGAAAGAGGATTAGAAAAACGCAATACACGATCGTGCCAAACCTCGGGCGAAATTTATTTCAACCGATGATTCATAAATAAATTTTTCGTATTCGGCAAATAATGGATTTCAATCAATGTAGATGTATGTAGCTCGTTTAGTCAATCCAGGAATTTGAAACTTCGATACGCAAATAATTCGGAAAATATTGAAAAGTTATTTGATTGAGAACTATTTGGATAATGTTTACCTGATAACTGAAAATTTGTGTTGA
Source organism: Frieseomelitta varia (assembly GCF_011392965.1). Taxonomy (NCBI): domain Eukaryota; kingdom Metazoa; phylum Arthropoda; class Insecta; order Hymenoptera; family Apidae; genus Frieseomelitta; species Frieseomelitta varia. Next base: position 280,518 of record NW_025109984.1, on the reverse strand, counting down.
AAATAACATTCGAAGCAAACGCCAAAGCAAAAATCGAAATACTCAAATGAAAATGAAAGAGGTAATCAATGAAAATCAAAATAATATGTATCAGTAACACGGCAGAAATTTGTCTTAGCTTTTTTAATATTGGACATAACATTCGAATGAACAAAATTTGGGAACAATTTGTCAATGTTGCAAATGAGTATTTTCCTATCTAAATTAGTTATCAAAAAAATCGACGGATATTTATTTCAACTTGTGTCCGATAGACAAACTGTAGCTGCAGAATAAGAAATACTATAATAAATTAAAACTAATTACTATACTAAATTACTATGTATTACCATGTATGTATTTATATACTATGTTAAACATTACAGCACGTTCCATCAAGATCAAACGACAAATCCTGGCAAATGGTAAACAATTTGTGACAATTTCGCGAAATGAAAGAAATAAAAATCGTTTAATCGGAAATTAATTTACACGAGACACTCGACAATATAATTTCGTTATTTCACAAATAGATTCTTTCTGAAACTTTTTGAAGCTTTTTTTTTAAAAAAAGAAACATAAGGGAATTTGAGAGTAACGTTGTTTGAAAATTTCTCAAAACACTCAGGGTCTGGATCGTATATTCTCCGGTGGCGGAATGCTCTCGCCAGCCTTACGCCAATTTTCTCGATCCCTTTGTGCCCCCGGAGAGGTGTTCTTTTCCCCTCTTGGCCGAGCCGGGTTTCTTCTCCCCCGAAGGTCCACGGTGATTTGCATAAGTAACGAATTGTTGAACAACTCCGAAAGACGAAAGTCAAGGGACGACGAAATTAAATGAGCGAGCGCGCTCGAGTCGAGCCGAATCACGAATGCATGTATTCGACGATTTTCCCGGGCATTTGCATTTAGAAAATTATATGTAATTAGCGCGCGTGAAATGAATATGTCGCGCGGCCAGGAGAAAGTTCATTAGCAGTGGAATTTTGCGTGTGATTTCGACATCGACCTTCTCGATCTTCTTCTGTCTCTTTTACTCTTCCTCTCTTTATCAAAAAATTCTCCTCGTTCGTTAATTTCGCTGGATTATTAACCTCTTGCGCTGGAATGACGTACCACGCACGTTGAGAATAGTTTATTCCAAAATTGCAGTATTCTCTCAGTTTTAAGTATATTTAAGCAAAACAAAATAGGCGAAACGCATAGTAAATTTATTACTTTTTAATAATATCTATCCAGTGATATACCGACGAGTTTAAAAAGAAATCGACGAATTGTTGTATACGGTCACTCGTTATGGTCCGCAATCAGTTGCCACGCACGTCGAGAATAGTTTATTCCAAAATTGCAGTATCCTCTCAGTTTTAAGTATATATTTAAGCAAAACAAAATAGGCGAAACGCATAGTAAATTTATTATTTTTCAATAATATCTATCCAGTGATATACCGACGAGTTCAAAAAGAAATCGACGAATTGTTGTGTACGGCCACTCGTTATGGTCCGCAATCAGTTGCCACGCACGTCGAGAATAGTTTATTCTAAAATTGCAGTATCCTCTCAGTTTTAAGTATATTTAAGTCAAACAAAATAGGCGAAACACATAGTAAATTTATTACTTTTTCAATAATATCTATCCAGTGATATACCGACGAGTTCAATCAAAAAGAAATCGACGAATTGTTGTGTACGGTCACTCGTTACGGTCCGCAATCAGTTGCCACGCACGTTGAGAATAGTTTACTCCAAAATTGCAGTATCCTCTCAGTTTTAAGTATATTTAAGCAAAACAAAATAGGCGAAACACATAATAAATTTATCACTTCTCAATAATATCTATCCAGTGACATCATACTGACGAGTTCAAAAGAAGAAGAAAGCGACGAATTATTGCGTACGATTCGGTCACTCGTCATGGTCCGCGAAACCCTCAGTTGCCCTCCTCGCTGTAATTAACTTTTGCGACAAACTTTTCGGTTCTCTGCGCGAATTTTTTTTTTTTTGGAAAATATAGCTTTCCACGTTTTTCACAATTTGGGATGGAAAGGCAAGAAGAGTCGAAATTACTCGCGATAAGTCGACGTTGACGTTTGATAAAAAGGAAAGGAAGAACGAACGCGCGATTGTTGCACGATTCGTTTTGTAAATATTTCCACGGTTTTGCACATTTTGGAAAGAAGGAGGCAAGAGAAATTAAATTACTCGCGGGAAGCCGCGAATTGTCGCGACGTTGACTTTCTGTAAAAAGGAAGAAAGGAAGAAAGATCGTTCTGCAACTGTTGCTTGACTCGTCCGAATTTTTCAAGAAACTAAAAAGCGATAAGCTCTTCTTACACTGCGTAGCAATGACACGGCTGCCGGATTTCTCTGTCTTTTACAAATAAAACTTTCAACAATTTTGAAAGAAATATCACAATTTCACAATTCTTTTACAATTTGGGTAGAAGAGGCGAAGGAGGAGGAACAAAATTACTCGATGAATCGCGAATTGACATTCGACAAAAAGAAAGAAAGGAAGGAAGAATGTTCTGCGATTGTTGCTCGATTCTTGCGAATCTTGCGAAGGAAACGAAAGAGAAAGCAACGAGAAACTTGCTTTTTTCTACAAATATAACTTTCCACAATCGGTAAGAAAAGGGTATTTCACAATTTTGGAAAGAGAAAGCAATAGAAATTAAATTACTCGCGAATACACGCGACGTCGGTTTTCAATAAAAAAAAAGAGAAAAGAGGAAAAAAAGAAGAAAGCCTTTCTCACTGCGCGGCAATAACACGGTCTTCTCAAAGCTAGGGATAAAAGTTCCACCGCGTCGTATAAAACAGCGGGTTTTACGACTCTCACAATCGGAATCGTTTCCGGATAATTAACTAGAGGAAGGCAGGTGCAAAAAAAAAAAAGAAAGAAAAAAAAAGAAAGGGGCAAAAACGCGATCGCGAAAGCCGTACAAGAACGCAGCGAGGTGAAGCGCGTGCAAGATAAACGCATTATCATCCGAGGCAACAACGCGCCGTGAGGGATAAGGTTTCGCTTTGTTGATCGAATTCGTTGTAAACCAGTCGACACGGATTGAACTTCCCTTCGCTCGGATTTTACCTCCTCCCCCCCCCCCCTCCTACCGCTCGACAAAGTGACGGATAAATTGGATTCCCTTCGGGTCTTACTCTAAAATGCCATTAACCCGTGTCCCTTGATTAATTATCTCCTTAGGTGTAGGGTTTGAGAGTGAAAAAAGAGAGAGAGAGAGAGAGAGAGAAGAGAGAAATACGAAAAAGAAAAGGCAGAAAAGGACATGATGCTCGACGTGGTTCGATTAAATTTCAATAAAATCCACTATTTCGTCGACTGAGTCTCGAGTCGGATAAGCGCGAGAACTTTGTTTCAGGCTCTCGCTGGCAATCGCGAGACTTCGCCGAGGCAAAGAAATCCAGAGAGGGATACGGTGGCAGCCGTCTTAAAGCAACGCGATGCAAACTCGGCTAGCAACCGAGGGCGAGGGTGGGCGAACGGGCCGCCGAATGGAACGGGGTAGTAGCATCATCAAAGGCGGTGAGACTCACTTTCAGCGCGGGGATGTGGTACACGGTTAGTCCTCAATGGGACCAGCTCTTTGCCCCGAAATCGGTGTAGTCCTTGGTAACGGCGTAGTCCTCTAGTTGCACGGCGCACAATTACACAGCGGCGGTGGCACGAAGTGAGAGACGAAGGCGAAGCCGAGAGAGGTTGGAGAAACAAACCGGCTGGAGAACTTAACCCTCAAAGGAGGGCTGCAATCGGGGATACATGATACCCTTCCCCGTGGGTATTCGGGATTCGCGCGATCCACACTGACTCCTCTATCACTCGACGGGGGACGATCTTGGCGAGTCTTGGCAAACTGCACGACCCAGCGACTTCTTCTCGAGCCGATCGAAAGCTGCGTAATTTTCTTTTTTCCCTCTTTCACCCCTTTGTTCCCCTTTTCGCTCACTCTTTCTCTCTTGGAAAGACACTCACTGGATTCACCGTTGCACACTCACACAGACAAAACTGCAACTCTGAACACTGACCGAAAACTGGATCCGTTTCGCACAGAACGTTTCGATCGAAGAGGATCACAAGGGTTGATTAAAGCCAGCGGTATAGAATGTCTCGAGCACCAATGCTCGCCGCGATGGAGAGACGAAGAGAGTTTTAGTTTCCCTTCGCTGGCGACAAAAGTGTGTCACGCGAGGAAGAAGAAACCACCGCCACACTGGCGATCGAACGAGTAGTCGTAGTCGTCGTTTCGGGGTGTCGCGTAATCGCTATCTCGCGTAAATGTCCTCTGTCTCTCTCTTTCTGCAGCAAACTGTACGGCGTGTTCGTCCCTCGTTGTTCGGAGAAGAGGCTTCCTCCGGATCCGCGGTAGAAACGCAGGGAGAAACCGAGAGGCGCGCACACACACACACACACACACACGCACACGCACGCACACAGAGTCAGATATACACACACACACACGCGGGCGCGTGCGGGCGCTCGCGTACGCACACGGGATCGGATATGCAAATCGCGAGTTGCGTATCGCGATGCGTCACCACGGTGGTCGCGCACACACCGAATCGCCCTCGCTCGCTCGCTCGTTATTATTACGCGCGTAACGTCGTTGCCTGCGTGTGCGTGTTGTCGCGTACTCGCGCGAACCCAAGTAAACGCTGTTCGGGGCCCGAAGCAGAGACAACGCGGGACAAACGCGACACAATCGGCGGGCAGGCGGGCGGGGAAGGAGGGAGGGAGGTGGGCCGCGTTACGTTGGCTGTCCGTTCTCTCGCTTTCTCGCGATCCGTCTCCTCCCGTCCCGAATACAGAGCGAGAGCAAGAGCGAGAGAGAGAGAAACCGAAACGCCGACAACAATGTCGCTCTCTCTCACGGTTCGGCAAACACGTTCGATCGGTTAGCGAGGGCGAGGGACCCGTTGGGCTATCGGATAGAAACGTCGGAGTACGGCCGCGCGACGTCGGTAAAATTTCCAGCTAGAGCACGAATACGCACCAGCCCTAGGAGAGACCCTTAGGCCGGATCCGCGGAGTTTCCTTTCACCTCGATTTTCGGTCCCTTGCCACCCCCGCGCGAGCTGCACAGGCGCGAACCGCTTTCAGAATTTCCGAGGCTCGGCCGCCGCGCACGATCCGTGCGATGGAGAGGGGAGCGCCCTCTCGCCGCTGTAGGAGAGATCGCTCGAAGAGGGAGAGTATCTGCGTGGATACGTTTCCACCCCTCCGCAGCCCTCGCGTACGAGGAGCGAGGGGAGCAAGAGCGGAGGGACTGTAGGGGTAGGCGAAAGTTGCTCGATAGTAGGGGGGGGGGCGATAGACGGGGAAGTTGAAGAAGGTAGAAGCTTTCTCTCCACGGTTGCCTCTACTCTGCCGTCGAGAGTAGACGAGGAGTGAATCTCCTCTCTGCTCTCTCTTTCCGTTCGGCGGCAGATTCACCATGGCAGAGGGATGGAACGACGACAACGACGACGACGACGACGACGACGACAGGGACCTGTACGATCGCTACGTACGCAGAAACTAAGTATATTGCAGAGTCCAGAGGTCTACGTACTTTTACGTACGTTTTTTATCGTTATATCTCGCGGACCACGAGGGTTGTTGTTGCTGCGTCGGTGTGGTTGTTACATTGGTAGAGGTTTCCACCACCACCACCATCACCACTTCCACCACCATTACTATCGTCCTCGTTGTCGCTGCTGCGCTGCTGCCACCGCCATCGCCACCGCCGCCACCGCCGCCGCCGCCGCTGCTGCTGCTGCTGCTGCTGCTGTTGATGATGGTGATGGTGATGCTGCTGGTGGTGGTAGTGGCTGTGGTGGTGCTGCTGCTGCTGCTGCTTCTCGGCTAAGCGACTGTGTGGGTGTGGTGGGGTTCAAGGGGGTGGCGCAGGCGTTTTGGTGCACCGACGCGACGCATTGATCCCTGGAATTCGTAGGGACGGTGACTAGGGCCAAGCATGTGTCCACTTTCGTTGTGAGAAAGAGAGGAGAAGAGGGGGCTGCTCGGTGAACAGAACGAGAAGAACACGGCGACGAATCTACCGGGGGGAGGGGGCGGGAAGGTAGAGGGGAGAGAAACGGCGGCCGCGAGAGGGGAAGAGAGAATGGGTGAACAATGAGGTTGGAGGAGAGAGGAGCAACCGTTTTACTCGTAGCCCGTGTCCACACCTGCAGGACCGTTGGCCGCGATGCGTTTGAGGATGATGGAATGTCGGTTACGATTGAAAATCTTTCTCCGAAACGGGGCGAAGAGGGGGGGGGGGGAGACGGAACAGCCAGAAGTTTTGGCTTTTGGTGTTTGACGTTCTGACGGGAGGAGAGAACCTGGCGATGGATGATAATGACGGATGAAAACGAGATACCCAGGCCGGTACCGAGAGACCAGTTTAAAGAACACCCGGCAGCGTCTGCGGGCTACTTTTAATCGGGTACGAAACATCGAGCGTTCGTTTTGCTCGATGAAATATGGATGGTTAATACAGGATTTTGATGTGGAAGTTTGATTTGAAAAGTGGTTTAAATGCAGTTTTTTTTTTTTTCTCTGTCTCGAGAAGGTGGTAGTTTGGTACACTTGCGACAGAGGAGATATACACGAAGGTCGCTGTTTTTCCATTTTTTCAAGTATAATTGTGGAATTTCTTTTTACATCAATCGATACAGCGGGTCATTTTCTACGAAAAATGTATATTGCAACCTATTTACGTCTAAAACCCGTTGGTTTAGGAGATATTTTTTTTGTAAAATCTATACATAAAAGACAAGAATACAAGTATAAATACAAGAATACCGCTCTTCTCCTTTCTCGTCTTTCATACGGTGGATCTCATAAATAATTTTTCGATGCATATACAGGTTAATACTTTCTTTTTTTTTTTTTTTTTTTCCTACAGAAAATGACCTGCTACGTCGACTGACGGTAAAAATAGAGAATATACAATTATACTTGAAAAAAATAGTAATGATCTTCGTGCATGCTCCAACACGAATCTACCTAGAGACAAACTAATCGTAAGTGTACCAAATTACTGCCCTCTTGAAACTGCATTTGCAGATAAAAATGACCCTATATGTATACAGGGTGAGTCAAATGTCACTTCCTATTAAAATAAATCCGTAATTCATTTTGTCGTATATTTTTTTTAATCGCGGACGCTCTGGCGATCAACAATTGAAAGAAATAATTTTCAAACCATCACGATTCAGCTTAAATTTAATTTCAAATTGATAAAGTTAGTTTAATTATATTTTAATGGTTTATTAAAAAAAAAAAAAGAAGAAAAAAAGAAGGAATTTTTGGTTCCACCCTGCACTTACTAATATGTATACCGAAATTATATACAGGGTGATTCACGTAACTTGAACTTTGTCTTGAAATTTGTCTCGAGAATGAAAACTACACATTAACGTCCCATAGATCGAATGATAAAATATCTCCTTAATCATTGACTTTAGGGCAAATGTGACTTCATACTTTTTTTACTTGAAATTTAACATTCTTTCGATTTATGATAAAAAAAAAAAAACGGAAAATATGATTTAATTAAAAAGAATAAAGATGTGACCTTGGGAAATTTCGAAACCCAGAAACATTTGACACACGATACTTTACTTCTTTTTAAAACCATACAACTACTGTACTAAACAATTTTTCATTGCACGCATAATTTAAAAGTTATTTCAGGTGTGCAAATTACATGAATCGCCCTGTATATATATATATATACACTGATATGTATAGTGGTTATTTATGTACGTTTTCCGAGGTAACGGCGAAAGGCAAGAAAGGAAAAATGGAGGGAAAAAATCAGGAGAGCGTGTGGAATTCGAATATTACGAGATTCGGTACCGGGTCGGACTTCCAAGCACGAATTTGTCCCCACCAAGCTAGCGAGCGTGACGTTTTAATCGGCGCTCTCGTGAACGCGCTGGCCATACACCGGCCGAGTTCTTTTTTTCTTTTTTTTTCTCGTTTCTTCTTCTCGAGTTAATTGCAAGTGAAACGAATTCGCCTGACCGTCGGCCGGGGAGGTTGGTTCCTTGCTCGAAAGTGGAAGAAGAAGAAGAAGGGAGGGGAGGATGAATGACCGAGCTATAAAATTGAACAGAAGTCAGGAAGCCTCTTCGGGGGCCACCCCTCGACGAGGGAGCCCATCGATTTTATATAATGCCCGACGGTTTTGGAGTCTCGACTTTGGCATATCCCTTTCAGTCGGTCGCCGTCCGGAAAAATCGCTCGTTAATTAAGACGAGCGATCTCGGAGAGACGGCAGGTCAGAAGGAAGGGAAGGAAATTCCCGACGTAACAAACCGCGTCATCGGTGCTATTCTTCAAACCCGATCTCGCGGTCTCGCCAATCCGATAAAAGGAAAAAGAGAGAGAGAGAGAGAGAGAGAGAGAGGAGAGAAAAACCTTTCTCCGAACCGTCTTCCTCACTCGTTTCTCATCGATTTTACGACTCGTCCGATCGTCAACGCGCATCCAGGCTTCGCGTCACGCGCTTCGCGGCAAGCGCCGACACCGGCAATGGTTTCTATAAAATATTCAAGTCCAGGCACCGTACAGATATGCACCCGATGCTGAATAAATGAACGGGGACGAGGAAGATCCACGATCGGCTCATAACTCCCGTTCCGTTTCGAGCCAGATCTCTGATCCGTTCGTCCTCTACGCTCGCTCTAACGAGAGCTCTCCGCCACTCGAGGAGCGCGAGTTCCGTAGACTGGTTTGCAATGAAAATTGCAAAATTGAAAAGAGCAGAGGGAGAGGAAGATAGAGGCGGGGACGGATGGGAAGAAAAAACGATGAAAAGAAAAAGACATTGACTAAATGATCTATCAAGCACTGTCAAAGGAGAGTTGTACATATGTATCTTCCTCCTCGCGGAGGCGGCGTTATATACAGGGTGATTCAGTTTAAGTGAGGCCACTTAAATATCTTTGCTAATTGTGACGACCCAAAAAATATTTTTTTGTATCATGACGATTGTTATCGCAAAGATATTTAGGTGGGCTCACTTAAATGGACCTCCCTGTATAATCCAAAAAATATTTTTCGTATCACCACTCTGTATAACTCAGAAAATACTTCTTGTATCGTCACAATTCGTAAAGATGTTTAGGTGACCTCACTTAAATGAACCAGCCTGTATAATCCAAAACATATTTTTTGTATCATCACTCAAGTGGACCACTCTGTATAACTCAGAAAATATTTCTCGTATCGTCACAATTCGCAAAGATGTTTAGGTGATCTCACTTAAACGAACCACTCTGTATAATTCAAAAAATATTTTTTATCATTGCTTAAATGGGCCACTCTGTATAACTCAGAAAATATTTCTTGTATCGTCACAATTCGCAAAGATGTTTAGGTGACCTCACTTAAATGGACCACCCAGTATAATTCAAAAAATATTTTTTATCATTGCTTAAATGGACCACTCTGTATAATTCAAAAACTATTTCTTGCATCATCACTCAAGTGGACCACTCTGTATAACTCAGAAAATACTTCTTGTATCGTTACAATTCGCAAAGATGTTTAGGTGACCTCACTTAAATGAACCAGCCTGTATAATCCAAAAAATATTTTTTATCATTGCTTAAATGGGCCACTCTGTATAATTCAAAAACTATTTCTTGCATCATTGCTTAAGTGGACCATCCTGTATAATTCAAAAAATATTTCTTGTATTGTCACAATTCGCAAAAGATATTTAGATGGTCTCGCTTAAATGGACCACCCTGTATAACGGTTCTCCCCCGAAAACCAGAGCTCTGTTAATCATTCGTCCGCCCGGCTAACGCGATTGTTTCTTACGACTTTCTCGAAGGATCTCGTGCACGGAAGAATCGATTGCAGCCTAATTCCAGTCCCGTTTTTTTCCTGACACTCTCGACGATGTTTCCACTCTCGTTATCGAACGCCCCTTCCGGAAATCCTGTCGATCGCTCAATTTAACGATACTACTACTGTTATACCAACTACCAGAGTGGGTTCCAAAAATCACTTTCTACTAAAATAAACCTGTAATCTTTTTTATTACAAAATTAATGATTTTTAATTATTACTTTTTTAATTATGATCAAAGCACACTAATTTAAATTCATGTTTGGACTTGAATTTAATTTGAAATCAATGGAATTAGTTTTTCCTTATATTTTGTTCTATTAAAAAAAAAAAGAGAAAAACTTTTGATCCACCCTGTGTACAATCACAAAAACGTAATCCAGACCGACGTAACATGTGACAAATTGTTAATTTCTAAATGTAAAAAAATATTGAAAAAATATTTTAAAAAAGAGTGAATCGGGACGAAAATTAATTATTCGATGAAATTTATTATTTATGTGTATATGATACGATAGTGTCGTATATATATATATATTGAGAGCAGTGTTAAAGTTTTAATATTAATTAATGGTAACCAATATACACGCAAACAATATTTTATTAGAGACTCTGAAAACCCAAAGACTATTAGTAAAATTGGAAAGGGAACAAAAACTTTCCATTACTAAATGGCCGTGTAATTAATAAGTTTCCGCCTGGCAAACTTTCTGTTTCAAATCGATTTTCCCGACAAAGTTGCTTTTCTTCGTTGCGTCATTCCCCCCCTCCCCCTCCCCTTCCCCCCGATTTTATACATTTTTGGCGAACGCTATCGTGATTACTTCCAATTTTTACAACTATCTGCAACAACTTGTTAATTACGACACTAGAGAAATACAGGATAATTTTAAGAGTTTAAACGCACGAGTAGAATCATCGCGAACGGAATGAGGGATTTATAGTAAAAGTACAAGGTGGGCCAAAAATCACTTTCTAACTAAAATAAATCCGTAACTTTTTATTAGATATTTCTCTCGACATTTGAAAGAAATAACTTTCAAAGTACAGTAGAAAAATCATTGAACTTAAATTTAATTTAAAATTAACCAAATTAGCTTTTTCTTGTTAAAAGTTTTATTAGGAAAAAGAAGTAGGCGGGAAGAAACTTTTGGCTCCACCCTGTAGAAAACTGCGTTCAATTTGAACGAAATAACAGAAACAATGTGCTTAATCCTTTGCACTCCAACTTTTTCTTAACTATATATCTCACAACAAATTTTCTAGTTTCTTGTGCACACACGGTAAATTATTTGTTTAAAAGTCAAAATTACAAGTAAGGATTTCGTGAACAGTTTCATTCGAAATGTTGAATTATCGTTCGTATCGTGCATTTCAAATTAGAAAATTTTAACCGTTCAGGATTGATGTCTCCCTCGAGAATTTGTTGCTAAACAGACAGAATTTTCACCATGTTACTCTTATTTTTCTCCAATATCTGTTGCAATTACTAAATTAAAGTATTCTTGCTTTTTTATGTTTCGACAGAATCAATGCTTGATGTCTCGAAACAATCATTATCTAAATTATTACTTGTATAACAACCGAAAGCAAATTCATCGTCGTCATTCTACTATCTTCAAATAACTTTCTATTATACAGGGTGATTCACGTAACATGCACGCTTGAAATAACTTTTAAATAATGGGTCCAATAAAAAATTGCGTGGTTTCAAGGGAAGTAAAATATAGCGTATTAATTTTTCATGGTTTTCCAAATTTTCGAGGTCTTTTTTAACTGGATCGTACATCTTTTTCTTTATCAATCGAAAGAATGTTAAACTCCAAGTAAAAAAGTATCGAGCCACCTTGGCATTGGTCCTAAACCCAATGATTGAGGAGATTTTTTGACATGATGTATAACGGGGTATTTTTTGATTTATTCAATTTATTGTACAGGGTGATTCACGTAACACGCTTGAAATGATTTTTAAATAATGCGTCCAATGAAAAACTGTTTAATACAAAAGTTGCGTGGTTTCAAGGGAGGTAAAACATGATGTATTAATTTTACGTGGTTTTTCAAATTTTCAAGGTCATCTCTATTTTCTTTTAACTGGATCGTACATCTTTTTCTTTATCCATTGAAAGAATGTCAAACTCCAAGTAAAAAAGTATCAAGCCACATTGATCCTAAATCCAACGATTGAAAAGATTTTCTGACGGGGTAAATCGATTTCTTGATTTATTTAATCAGAGAAACAGCAGAGTACTGACCGATCATGCGACGGAACATGTAATTAAAAGAATTTATTAATCTCCTACTAGGTTGTCGAATATTATGCTCGGGATGAATACTTGAAGTGCAAAGGGTTGATATGTGTGTGTGTGTGTGTGTGTGTGTGGGGTGAATACTTGAAGTGCAAAGGGTTGATATATATATATATATAAGAAACGAAACTGAATCCTTCGACTCGGTTAAATATATATATATATATATATATATATATTTAAATATACTATATTTATTTAAATTTTAATATATTTATATATAATTAAATATATATATATAATTAATATATTATATATATATATTTAAATTTTAATATTTATATATAATTTATATATAATTAAATATATATATATATATATATATATATATATATATATATATATATATATATATTTAACCGAAGTATTCAGTTTCGTTTCTTAAATTTCATACTGAACGAAGAGCCGATTCGGTTTCCACGTCGAGTTGCAAGTGGCAAGAAACGCAGAAAGCAGGGAAGAAATCGAAATCGGAAACGCGACGTATGTACGGCGGGGGGAGGGGNAAAAAAAAAAAAAAAAGAACAAACTCGCTGTCTTTCTCCCTTCTCTTTCTATTTTCTCCTGTTGCTTTCCGCCGGCGTATTTTGACGATACAGAACGACGATTAAAAACGAAACGAAAGGGCGAAAAAAAAGGAAGGGAAAAAGAGAACGCCATTTTTCTACGTTTTCGAGAGAGTGCCGTCAATTTTTCTGCAACTGCAGTTCAAGCTCGGTGTTCCGAACGCGTGTTCATCGTTCCGTTACGCGGCGGCGGGGGAAGGGGAGATTCGCGAGATTTAACGAACGACCGAGTCGCGAAACGCGCGCGGCAACGGAAAAAGTTAAATGTCTTTTTTAAATTTGACACGTTCGAGCCGATTCAAGCGCTCGGGCGCTCGTGTAACAGGCTGGGCGAAAGAGAGCGAGGGGGAGGGGGGAAAGGAAATTGGACGAACCCGTGCGGTATAGGTTGTCTTGGGTTCGTTAGCAGATATACGCTACGGGCCAGATATACGCGAGTATATCCCCCGAGCGTGGTACGCGCGGCCGAGAGATTTAAAGATAGATTCGAAAGTAGAATCAGGTCATGGTACGTTCATCCGCCCTCGGATGGAATCTGTTGGTAAATCGGCCAGAACGCGTTTACGTTAAAATGCTCCGGGCGCTGTTAATACATTTAATTGCGAATGATTTCAAAATGGACGGTCGATCTCCTGTGATCAGCGAATTACGAAAGGGAAGAATGTGTAACGAACGTCGATATTTTTCGTGACGTTTACGTCTGTGATAGTAATTCGCTCGATCGGATCAAAATCTTAAATTAAATATTAACTTTTCTTTTTTTTTTTTACCTGACGGTAATTTTAATTTATTGATTTGCCTTGGTTACAGTGGATAAAATTAAATGTCAATTTTTTTGTTGATAAATCATTTACGGGGTTGTTCGCGAAAATCAGGCCACTCGATTTATCTATGTATATATATATATATTCTCTCTGTTGGTAATAGCATGAAAATCGTTCCTGACGTAGCTGAAACTGAGATTAAAGAGACGAATCGGATGGAAGAATTATTTTCGGCATTTTTTTCATGCAGGAAACAAGCATTTTTATTTCTACTCCATCACGTTGCTCTTGAAACAATACATTCGGGTATGCTTGTGATATGACCTTGGACTTTAAATTTTTTAAATTAACATGTGAAATTTATGTTTGAACGAGATTTCAGATTAGAATGACAACTGAAGTGATCTTGCCGGCGTGGATTTAATTTAAACGCTCAATGTAACGTCCTTCTACTATATTGCAACGTCGTTTCGACAGTTCTTCAGGGATGAACGATTACACGTGATGTTATCGAAAGGAATTTGTAGAGACACGACGCACAACCGTTCAACGTCGCTATTCAGATCTGCGACGTGATAGTATCGTACACGATCGGATCAAAATTTTAAATTAAATATTAATTTTCGCGAAAGTATTATTAATATTGTGCAATAATTCATTGATTTACATTCGTTACAGCGAATAAAATTAAACATTAATTTATTTTTTGATAGTAAATAATATACGACGCGAAATTGTTGGTCCGATAACCAAATTTATTGAATGAAATATATTTGCAGCATTCAAAAAGTCATATTCAATTGTTAAATCTTTCAAATGAAATCCTACCAAGAATATTCTGATATTGACTATAGTACTTAAGAAGTAATATTCAATTATTAAATATTTTGAATCCCACCAAGAATTTTCTTAAAAATATAATTAATATATTATACAATGATTCATTAATTTACCATCGTTACACTGAACGAAATTAAATATTAATATTTTTAATAACAAGTAATATATAATAAATTTGTTGATTATTGTATTTAAAAATATTATTGATTACAGTATATTCATTGTATTATATTTTCTGTACCATTATTACAGTATAGGATATTGATTATAGTATTTAAAAAGTAATATTCAATTATTAAATCTTTTGAATCCCACCAAGAACTTTCTTAAAAATATTATTAATATATTATACAATGATTCGTTGATTTACCATCGTGAAACATTGAACGAAATTAAATATTAATATTTTTGATAACAGGTAATATATAATAACCAAATTTATTGATTACTGTATTTAAAAATATTATTGACTACAATATATTTTTTTTCTGTACCATTATTACAGTATAGGATATTGATTATAGTATTTAAGAAGTAATATTCAATTATTAAATCTTTTGAATCCCACCAAGAACTTTCCTAAAAGTGTTATTAATATATTATACAATGATTCGTTGATTTACCTTCGTTACACTGAACAAAAATTAAATATTAATGTTTTTGATAACAAGTAATATATATTAACCAAATTTATTGATTATTGTATTTAAAAATATTATTGATTACAGTATATTTATTGTATTATATTTTCTGTATATTGATTATAGTATTTATGAAGTAATATTCAATTATCAAATCTTTCGAACGAAATCTTAACCACGTAATATTAATAAAGGAAATATTATAATGATACTTTTCACTATGTATATTTCCTCATAAAAAACTTTACACGTCGAACAAATCTACTCGCGCTCGATCGATCCAGAATCACCCTCTCTTTCGAATTCTCCCGATAATTTGTCGCGACGCACACGTCCAATCCACGGCCCCAACGAAATCCTTCTCGCTTCTTCTCGTTTCAAAAGAATCCGTACTTTCGCTACAGATGGTGTTCATCCCAATAAAATCAAAGCAGCGAAACGCGCATCGGAGCGTGGGCACGCTCTAGAAAAAGGGGATGCAGCCGAGCGCGGATAGAGCGAGACGATCGATCGATCGCTCTCGCGGACTTCTCGCATATATTAGCATCGAGTAGTTCGATTCGCACGACACGAAGGGGTTGAACGGGGGAAGGAAAAAGTACGATAGGTGAAGAACGGGAAGACGACGACGATGAAAAAAAAGGGATACGACTTCGCTGTTTTCGATTTTGCCTCGCGCAAAGAGAGTCGTGTATATGTCACTCGAGACTCTCCGACTGTAATTCAGTAAACCGGTGTTGCTCGGCGAAGTTCATAATAACTGACGCAAATGAGAGGGGTCTCGTAATTAATTCGCGCGTACTTATGGCATAGAATAAGGAAGGCAGAGGCAGAGACAGAGACAGGTGGCCCCGGGTGAAGACGTGAGAAGAGACACGTTACTCCGTGCTGAGCTTGCGTAACCTAGTATCTGCAAATCCCATGTCGAAAGCCTCGCCAACAAAGCAGCGAGTGAACGCTGTTAATTTGTTAAGTGTAAAGCGAATCGAATCAGTTTCAGAACGGTGCTTGCTGTCTTGCCACGTGACCGCCGAATGAAATTTTCGACTGGCCGTAGAAAGATGAATTATTGAGAAAATTACGTATTCACTTTCGAGAACATATATATATATATATATATATATATATACAGGGTGAATAGGGTGAGTAAAAAGTTCGTTACTTGTAGTGGTCAGATAGTTCCGGGGAGCGAAAGCAGAAAGCTTAACCCGTTTGCGCTGGCGACTGGTTCGCGGACCATAACGAGTGACCGAATCGTACACGACAATTCGTCGCTTTCCTCCTCTTCTTTCGAACTCGTCGGTACGACACCACTGGATGGAAATTACTAAGACGTAATAAACTTGTCCACTTGTTTCGCCTGGGTTACATTTAAATATACTTAAAACTTATTTAATATACTTTGAATATACTTAAAATTTGAGACAAAAAAAATTCTCGAAACCCAGAAATTGCAATATTCTCTCAGTTTTTATTATTTGTTTCTTAGTAATTCCTTTCAAATTTATTACTTCTTAGTTAACTTAATTTCTATCCGGCGACGTGCCGATGAATTCGAAAAAGACGACGAATTATTGTATACGGTTTGGTCGCTCGTTATGGTCCGCAATCAGCTGCCAGCGCAAGCGGTACTATTTTAATACTCGTCGAAACATGAAAAAAAAAACAGAAGATCTAACAAACATGGGTTATTAATAGCTTGAATATCATGGCAAACATATTAATGTTTTTATAAAATAATTTATAATGTTTTATATTAATCTTTTCATTATAAATGTTAGAGAATCGATTAAATACATTCGTTGTGTCGATTCGCATTCACACTCGATGAAGCTAATTGCTAAATGAAATAAAGGCTCTCGTTCTCGTAGTTTCAAGACTATTATTGCACTTTCTCTTGTATCGTTTCAAATTTTATTTTCAAATTTCCCAGATAAAAATAGTTGACACCATTTTGCTTAGAATTTTGTTTATTAATCGCGCGCGCTTTATTTAGAAAGAGTCGAAAACGCTCTGACTCAAGTCCTACGTTTCCCTTTCGTTCTTTTTTTCCTTTTTTGCCGTCGGGGGCAAATATTTCTGAGACTTTCGCCGGGAGAATTTAATTGTAACGTAGCACTTCACTCGGTGAACACATCTCTCGAAAATTCGCAACGGCGACGCAATTACGAATCAACGTTATACGATTTCGTTGATAATAAACGCGAGCTTCTCTCATTATCCTCTCCTTCACGCGGCGTTGGTCGCGTTTCCGTCCGCGATATATCTTAAAAATCAGAAAGACACCCAGAATACACGCCGATAACGAAACACAGCAAACGCGAACACGCGGCCGAACAAAGGCATTTACGACGTGTTCAAAATTATTCGCAAGCTCGTCACGATCGCGGTGTAGATCCACGTTTGCGCGTAAATCGTCGCATTATCAATTTCGGTGTGTTTTCTGGGCTACGTACCGGTGACCACCGCGGCTGGCAAAGCTAATTATTTTCGGAGGGGAGAATGCGACGTAAGGAGAGAAAAAAAGGAAAAACAGGCACGGTTATACATATAACGCAACGACAGAGAGTAATATCCTGCGGGCGCATCGATCATCATTCGTATCTCGGTGTTTGATATACGGTGCGATAAAAACGTGACGCGAGAAGACCAATTTTTGGGTCTTTCGCTCTCGTCTCTCGACTCGCCGCGTTAAAAAATTACGTACAGGTCGAAATTGAATCGTTGGGGAAACGTGGCGAAGGATCGTGGTAGTTTTTTGAATCGGTCGGCGTGGAAACGAGCAGTGTCTGGTCGATCGTTGAATCCACCGCTCGCCATTTTGATACACCGAAAATCAATTCGCCGAAAAAAAGACAGGAGAGAGAAAAGAAAAACGGCCGAACGTTTGTTTCCGCGTTCGGAGAAAGATCGGCGTGTAAATATAAATTCACCGAGAATAAACGCGATTGAACGAAGTGAAATGAATGAATGAACGAACGAATGAATGAAACGAACAAGTAGTTGCGAGCGCACAGTTATTAAATTGTACTAAAAATCTAGTGCAAGCCGGCGGAAGGAGACTCGAGGCAAGGGGAGAAATTGAATTATTCGATGGGATGATAGATCTCGAGGCGAAGAACTTGCGACACGTAGAAAGTGGATGTATGAAAAATTCATTGGTCGACGGGGGCATTAACGCGGGAGCAACGTTGTTTCTCGAAAACTTCGTCGATATTGCCAGGCGACACCCAAGCAAGAGTGGAACATCATAATTGAAAACGATGGATAATTTTTAGGCGAGAGCAGACCGTGTCGCGTTAAATAAACAAAGTTTCGCCTGATCCACTTTCGGGAACCGAGGAGTTTGAAAGAAATTTCACACCGCGTATTTTCGCCCGTTTTCGTCTTGCAGCGAGAGTCGAAAGAAACGCGTGATTTAAAAAAAAAAAAAAAAAAAGAGAAAAAGAAAGAAAAAAAGAAAATTCCTAAAGCTGAAGCATTGTTTCTGCGATCTGGCAGGAAACGTCGAAGATCCTCAAATGAGCGCGGGGCTCGCTGCATGGAAGATGAAATTTAATGCTAGTTACTTATGCACGTGACGCGCCGAGACCGTATTATTCGCGCGTTATTACGCGCGTACGATGCACACGAGCCGGAAATGTCTCGCAAGGGAAACGCGATCGCGCGATCCATGGGAACTTAATGACATGTTAATATACAATTCGCCTCCCAAATAATTGAAATCTCATATAATATTTCGAATTCTCAACCTGTGACATTAATGAAATAGAATCCGCAGCCTGCTACGTGTGTGTGTGTGTGTGGATTGACGGTGGAGATCAGGTGAGGGAGGCGGGGGGGGGGGGGGGGGGGGGGGGATGCATTAACGTATTCAGTATTGGAACGCATAGAATGGATAACGCCACGCATGTTATATACAATTCCAATAAATTCGACGTGCAGGATGCCTCGTGATAGACGAATCCCACGTTCAAGGGAGAATGGCAACGACGCGGCCAGGATAACGAGATAATTTCGTTGCACGAATATTCCATCGCTATTACTACTATTCATTCATGATTTCGTAATTAGAAAAATCGGTTTAATTTATGTTTGTCATCGACTTTGTTGTCTGTATTATAAATTGCAACCTCTTCGTCATTTAAGTGTATTTCACATAGGTCGTAATTCCGACTCAATTGGCTATAGAAAAGATATACACCTTTTGCACGTTTGTATTTATGTTACACGTTATTGAGTTGCACAATATTTGACAAATTGTGCAATTTTAGTGGTTGTTAAATAACAATCGATTTTGTTACTAATCAATACTATATTCGTTTAATTTGTTGTATGAGTAATTTACTTGAATAATTATTAATGATGTTATCTCTCGTCGATTACCGGGCAATTACTAATCATATTTTTCTACTAAAATTTCCTTCATTATCGATCGACGAGATAGTTGCAAATCCACGTAGCGTTATCTACGAATGGTAAATTCTACCCTCGCTTGTGATACAAATATCAAATATCAAAAGTTTCGTCTATATTAAAAGTAGTTTCAATTTCAGACAGGATACATGAAATTTCAATTAAAAAATACATGATATCCAAAAATATCTATTCTAAAGTAATAAATAAAACAGATAAATTACTATTCACGTGTACAATGCTCATGATTACCATGCTCGTCAAAAATTAAAATAAAAGTGCATTTGACTTACGATTCGATGCGAAGAACATTGTCATTGTTAGACAGGAATTGTCGAATCCCATGGAAAAAGTGAAAAATCTATCAAATTCACAGCGAGAACTATCGGAATCGTTGATTAACCGTTTTTGGCGCCATGTTGCTAAACTGCTATTCGTTCGAAACTACTCACGTGATCAACGGTTATTCTGTAAAAGAAGCCGAGAATACGAAACAATTAGAATCAATTGTAACAACATGAAATAAGCTTAACTTTAATCCCAATTTAAGAACTCGTAATACAAAATAGAAGTAATTCGAAAATCAAATACTTAACCAATAAAACAGAAGGACTGTCACTTTGGAAGACTATGTAATTTCACTACGTACATGTATGATAAATGATGAAATACGCATATAGTAATAAAACACAGAGCACAGAGTATAACGTTTTAATTTATAGTATTCGATTGAAATAAAAAGCTTAAAAGTTTGTTTCATCGGGAATGAACTATTCACAATAATTTAAATTGAAAATTTTTTCATGTTAAATCTGTATGTGGGAAACAAATGGCGGAAGTTACCGGTATTATTAACAACCGAATACACGATACGCAATGCGAAAGAATCGAAGAGTGCATTGATAATATTCATTACATTAATAAATGCACACGTATTAATTAAACAAAGATAATAGTGATGAAGATGTAACGCAATTGATTTTACCTCAAAGGAATTAACACAGCTCTTGATTTTCAACATTCGTGCAACAGTAATGACCCGCGCCGCGTTTACACTAACAATGAGCAAACCTCGTATGGTGGGGGAATGTTTTGGGAATTGGCGGCAAGTAAAGCGTATTCAAACTGACAAATTCTTTGAAATGATGTAAACTCTAAGAACTGTTTTCAATATACGACGTTATTATTGATTCATTTGCGATGTTACATATAAAAAAAATATAATTGGCTAAAATATGGTTATATTAGGAAAGAAATATATTTGCATGAATTAAATGTGAGGAAACATCGTGCCCACATGCCGCGATGATAGCGCACTCTATTCCAATGCATATGAGAGTGTTATTTTCCCGCGCAATAGCAAAGCAATTTGAAAGGCTAAATTTAAGAATTATTAGAATTATGTGTAAATTTTTTTACTAAAAACAGAAAAATACTTTATTTCGCAATTCCTTTTCTGACAAATTTTTTCACGTTTTAATTTTGGTAATTTAAATATTTATAATTTTTTAACCGATCTAATTTTACAATCTCATTACATTATTGCAAAAGTCAAATAAGCACATTGCTGAACATAAAATTTTAACGATAATACATGATATGGAACCATATAGATCTATTAATTTTTATAAGACACCAAGTTAAAATTCATAGAATATAATTTTAAATTCATAGAATATGCATTAAAGACAGATACGTATTCGTATAATTTTAGTGCTAATTTACAAATTTCGATTAGTTGGAATAAACTTGATATTTGCTTTAAAATTTCTCACAGAACTGTTACATAATCTTTCAAATACGTTTTTTTAATAACAAAAAATTATAATAATATGGAAATCGACAAAAATCTATATGAAATCTAGAGAAATAATTTCAGGTGTGACCGCAACTACAACGAGGTTAAGAATACGCTATAGAAAACTTACTATTCAATGTTTAAGTGACTGTGAAAGTTGTGTTTGTTAAATTGTAACAAAACCATTAACTGAATGGAAATATTTATATTGTATAGTTTTAATTATATATAATAATTATGTGTAAAAATCATTTTTAGTTTATTAAAAAGAACATACAGACAAGAGTAATTCATAATTTTTTAGTTATTTAGTGCATAGAAAGCAATTATGGCAGACGCTGCGGCAAGGCAGTTGCAATACGAATATAAAGCCGTTAGTATAATATTTATTAATTAGCATAAAGATTATCAAATGTAATTTTATTTTTCTGGTGTAATTTTATTTTTGTAATTTCGATTATACGTGTATGTACTCTTTTGTATTACACGCCAAATAGGTTAAGTTCTAACCTTAATTAGGTATTAAACAAGATGTTTCTACCAATCAATAAATGTTCGTATGCTTGTTACAGAATTCTAATCTTGTGTTACAAGCTGATGTACGATTAATAGAAAGACGTAGCAGAGATGAAGCCACTGGTGAGGTTATGTCCCTTGTTGGGAAACTGGATGGAACACGGATGGGTGACAGAGCACAACGTACTAAGCCAGGAAAGGCAGAGGAACGAAAAGTCAAGTAAATAATACGATGAATTATTTACAATATTTATTATAACGAAATATTTTATGTATTAAATACCCATTTTTAATAGGCGTCAGAAACGTGATGAAGCTCAATATGATTTTGCAAGAATGAAAGGTGCAACGTTGCTCTCAGAAGGTGTAGATGAAATGGTTGGAATTGTTTACCGCCCTAAAACTCAAGAGACGCGTCAGACTTACGAAGTATTATTGAGTTTTATTCAAGAAGCTTTAGGAGATCAACCTAGAGACATTCTTTGTGGTGCTGCTGATGAAGTACTGGCGGTTTTGAAAAATGATCGACTTAAGGAGAAAGAAAAGAAAAAAGAAACAGAATTATTATTGGGACCATTAGCTGAAGAAAGATTCGCGTTATTAGTGAATCTTGGCAAGAAGATAACAGATTTTGGAAGCGATGAAAAAACTACTACAAATGAAGAAAATATTGACGAAACATACGGAATTAACGTACAATTTGAAGAAAGTAGCGAAGAAGATGACGAAGATGTTTATGGAGAAGTTAGAGAAAATGATGATGAAGGCGATGAAGGCGAAGAAGCTAATGATGATAGAGCTATTCATGCAGAAAATGTAAATATATATGCAATATGATTTATTTCAATGAATATGAAAATATTTGGTGATAAATTATTGTGTTATTCTTTAGTTGGGTGGTGCAGAAGAAATGAAGAAAGAGAAGCCATTACATCCTTTGGATATAGATGCATATTGGTTGCAGAGAAGATTAAGTAGGATATATGATGATGCAATGGTCTCACAGGCAAGGGCTGCAGAAGTATTGGCAGTTTTAAAAGATGCTGGAGATGATCGTGATTGTGAAAACCAGTTAGTGCTTTTGCTAGGTTACGACTGCTTCGACTTTATTAAACAACTCAAGAAATATAGACATACGAGTAAGAAACGTTTTTCAGAAAAACGCATTAACAATTTGTGAATACATATAATATAATTACATATTTTTGTTAATTGCAGTTGCTTATTGTACTATGTTGGCATCTTCACAATCTGAATCAGAACGTCAAAAGATTCGAAATAAAATGAATGATGAACCTGTATTAGCAAAAATTTTGCGACAGTTAGATACAGGTAAAGGTGATGATGATGCTGATGAAACGATGGAAGCAAGGGCACAACGTAAACGGAGAGAAGAAAATGAAGATACTGGCGGCCCTGGTGGGCAAGTTCAAGGCACAAGAAATCTAATAGATCTAGAAGACTTGATATTTGCACAGGGCAGTCATTTTATGGCAAACAAACGTTGTCAATTACCTGATGGAAGTTTCAGGAAACAGCGTAAAGGGTATTTATATTTACTTGAAAATTATCTGATATTTTTTATTTCAACCATTTATTAAATTTTTGTATTATTTGCCTTTTATTTATTTATTTATTTTTCTAGATACGAAGAAGTTCATGTTCCCGCTTTGAAACCAAAACCGTTTGCAGACAATGAGAAACTGTATCCAATTGACCAATTACCAAAATACGTGCAACCAGCTTTTGAAGGTTTTAAAACATTAAATCGAATTCAAAGTCGTTTGTTTCAAGCTGCATTAGAAAGCGATGAAAATTTATTGCTGTGTGCACCAACGGGTGCGGGTAAAACCAATGTCGCTCTTTTGTGTATGATGCGTGAAATTGGGAAACATATTAATGCAGATGGCACGATTAACGCAGATGAATTTAAAATAATTTATGTTGCACCAATGCGCTCTTTGGTACAAGAAATGGTTGGAACTTTCGGTAAAAGATTATCTACGTATAATTTAACCGTGTCGGAGTTAACCGGTGATCATCAATTAACGCGGGAGCAGATAGCTGCAACTCAGATTATTGTCTGCACTCCCGAAAAATGGGATATTATAACTCGAAAAGGAGGAGAGAAAACCTTCACTTCATTGGTCAGATTAATTATTATTGATGAAATTCATTTGCTGCACGATGAGAGAGGCCCTGTTTTAGAGGCTTTAGTAGCTAGGACAATTAGAAATATTGAAACAACGCAGGAAGATGTAAGACTAATTGGCCTCTCTGCAACATTGCCAAATTATCAAGACGTCGCGGCATTTTTACGTATTAAACCAGAATCAGGATTGTTTTATTTTGATAATAGCTTTAGACCTGTCGCGTTAGAGCAGCAATATATAGGTGTGACAGAGAAGAAAGCATTGAAACGTTTTCAAGTAATGAATGAGATTGTTTATGAAAAAACAATGGAACATGCTGGCAGGAATCAGGTTCTAGTTTTTGTGCATTCGCGAAAAGAAACTGGAAAGACGGCACGCGCTATTAGAGATATGTGTTTGGAAAAAGACACGTTAGGACAATTCCTTCGAGAAGGATCCGCATCGATGGAAGTTTTAAGAACAGAAGCCGAGCAAGTTAAAAATCAAGAACTGAAAGATTTGCTACCTTATGGGTTTGCCATTCATCATGCTGGTATGACAAGGGTAGACAGAACATTAGTTGAAGATCTTTTCGCGGACAGACATATACAAGTTCTGGTATCCACGGCGACTTTAGCTTGGGGTGTCAACTTACCAGCACATACAGTTATCATAAAAGGAACTCAAGTCTACAATCCGGAGAAAGGCAGATGGGTTGAATTAGGCGCGTTAGACGTGTTGCAAATGTTGGGCAGAGCTGGTCGTCCGCAATATGATACGAAAGGTGAAGGTATTCTTATCACGAATCATAGCGAACTTCAATACTATTTATCTCTACTAAATCAGCAATTACCCATTGAGTCACAATTAATTAGTAAAATGTCAGATATGTTAAATGCAGAGATAGTACTAGGCACTATACAGAATATTAGAGATGCAGTTACTTGGGTAGGGTACACATACTTGTACATTAGAATGCTTCGCTGTCCAAACTTGTATAGTATAAGCCAGGATAAGTTAAAGGAAGATCCGTTACTTGAACTACACAGAGCGGATCTTATTCATTCTTCCGCAGTGGGGTTAGATCGCAGTGGCCTGATTAAATATGATCGAAAATCTGGCAATTTCCAAGCCACTGAACTAGGTCGGATAGCGTCACACTATTATTGCACTCACGAAACGATGGCTATATACAATCAGTTGTTGAAACGCACTCTAAGCGAGATTGAATTGTTCAGAGTATTCTCATTATCCAGCGAGTTCAAGCATATAAACGTCAGAGAAGAAGAGAAGCTGGAATTGCAAAAGTTGATGGAGAGAGTGCCAATCCCAGTGAAGGAGAGCATAGAAGAGGCAAGCGCCAAGGTCAATGTACTTTTACAAGCGTATATCTCTCAATTAAAACTCGAAGGTTTCGCCCTCATGTCGGACATGGTATTCGTTACTCAATCCGCATCACGATTGATGAGAGCCATTTTCGAGATCGTATTGTTTCGTGGCTGGGCGCAGCTAGCGGACAAGTGTCTGTCTCTCTGTAAAATGATAGATCGCAGAATGTGGCAGTCAATGTCGCCTCTCAGACAGTTCAGAAAGATGCCAGAGGAGATTGTGAAGAAGATAGAGAAGAAGAATTTCCCATGGGAGAGGTTGTACGACTTAGGGCCAAATGAAATCGGCGAACTGATCCGAGTGCCTAAGCTGGGTAAAACTATTCACAAGTATATTCATCAGTTTCCAAAGCTGGAGTTATCGACGCACATTCAGCCAATTACCCGGTCAACATTAAGAGTGGAACTGACCATCACACCAGATTTCCAATGGGACGAAAAGGTACACGGCGCGTCTGAGGCATTTTGGATTTTAGTCGAAGACGTGGATTCTGAGGTGATACTACACCACGAGTACTTCCTGCTCAAGGCCAAGTACGCGACTGACGAACACCTGATTAAATTCTTCGTTCCTGTATTTGAGCCGCTGCCGCCGCAGTATTTCTTACGCGTGGTGTCAGACAGATGGATCGGAGCGGAAACACAGTTGCCCGTCAGCTTTCGACATTTGATTTTGCCAGAGAAGAATCTACCACCGACCGAGCTGCTCGACTTACAACCGCTCCCGATCACCGCGTTACGTAACTCGAAGTTCGAGAACATCTACGCGGATAAATTCCCGCAATTCAATCCGATTCAGACGCAGGTGTTCAATGCCATTTACAACTCGGACGATAACGTTTTCGTTGGCGCGCCCACAGGTTCTGGGAAGACGACCATCGCAGAGTTCGCCGTGTTACGTTTACTGACGCAAAATCCAGAAGGGAGGTCCGTATACATGGTCAGTAAGGAAGCTCTGGCAGAGTTGGTTTACGTGGATTGGTCGACGAAGTTCAATCAGCAATTAGGCAGGAAGGTGGTACTTCTGACCGGCGAGACCGGGACCGATTTGAAATTGCTTGCGAAAGGGCAGATCATAATTACCACTGCTGACAAATGGGACGTGCTGTCGCGAAGATGGAAACAAAGGAAAAATGTACAGAACATCCAGCTGTTCATCGTTGACGAGCTTCAGTTAATTGGCGGGGAGGAAGGGCCTGTGTTGGAAGTCGCGTGTTCAAGAGCGCGGTACATTTCTTCGCAGTTGGACAAACCGACTAGAATCATAGCATTGTCCGCTTCGCTCGCTGATGCGAAAGACGCTGCTCAGTGGCTGGGTGCACCGGCTGCTGCAACATTCAACTTTCATCCGTCAGTCAGGCCAGTACCTCTGGAGTTACACGTGCAAGGAATAAATATTACCCACAACGCGTCCAGGTTGGCTGCTATGGCAAAGCCAGTGTACAACGCTATACTCAGACACGCGTCTCACAAACCCGTGATTGTTTTCGTACCTACTCGCCGTCAAGCCAGATTAACAGCCATTGACTTGTTAACTTTCACAGCAGCCGAGGGGCAACCTTCTCGGTTCTTCCACGCGGAAGAAGCTGACATCAAGCCGTTCTTGGACAGGATGACCGACAAAACGTTGAAAGAGACGCTTTCCCAAGGTGTTGCTTACCTTCACGAAGGTCTGTCCGTGGACGACCGCCACCTCGTCGAACAGCTTTTCGATAGCGGCGCTATTCAAATAGCTGTTGCCACGAGAGATCTCTGCTGGGGTTTGTCCATCAGTTCTCACCTTGTCATTGTTATGGATACTCAATGTTACAACGGGAAGACACACGCGTACGAAGATTATCCAATCACCGACGTTTTGCAAATGGTAGCGCGCGCGAATCGCCCATTGGAGGACGACGATGCCAAATGCGTTCTTCTCTGCCAGAGCTCGAAGAAAGACTTCTTTAAGAAATTCCTGAACGAACCTCTGCCCGTGGAGAGCCACTTGGACCACCGGTTACACGATCACTTCAACGCAGAGATCGTGACTAAAACGATTGAGAACAAACAAGATGCGGTTGACTATCTTACGTGGACCTTCTTGTACAGGCGGCTCACGCAGAATCCGAATTACTACGGGTTACAGGGCGTGACGCACAGGCATTTGTCGGATCATCTGTCCGAATTGGTGGAGAGTACCCTGAGTGATTTGGAACAAGCAAAATGCGTTGCCGTGGAAGACGAAATGGACACTTTGCCTTTAAATCTCGGCATGATCGCCGCCTATTATTACATCAATTACGCAACGATTGAGTTGTTCAGCCTTTCGTTAAATAACAAGACGAAGATCAGAGGTCTGCTGGAGATTATCTCAGCCGCGGCCGAGTACGAGACCGTGCCAGTACGGCAGCGTGAAGAAAATTTGTTAAGGAGCTTGGCAACGAGGCTTCCGCATGCACCTCAGGCTGCGAGGATGGCTGACCCTCACGTCAAGGCGCAACTTCTGCTGCAGGCGCATCTGTCCAGAATACAGCTTGGCCCGGAGCTGCAGAAAGACACGGAATTGGTGTTAAGCAAGGCTATAAGATTGATACAGGCCTGCGTCGACGTTCTCAGCTCGTCTGGTTGGCTAGCTCCTGCTGTGGCTGCTATGGAACTGGCGCAAATGGTTACCCAAGCAATGTGGTCTAAAGACTCTTATCTGAAACAGTTGCCACACTTCACAGCCGAGACCATCAAACGTTGTACAGACAAGGGAGTGGAAACAGTGTTTGACGTAATGGAATTGGAAGACGATGATAGAAACCGGCTTTTACAGCTGTCTGAGACTCAGATGGCTGACGTTGCGAAATTTTGCAACCGTTATCCGAACATAGAAATGTCCTACGAGGTTCAGGACAAAGATAAATTGCGCAGCGGTGGTACGGTGAATGTTATTGTGCAGCTTGAAAGGGAAGACGAGGTCACAGGCCCAGTTGTAGCGCCCTTCTTCCCGCAGAAGCGCGAGGAGGGCTGGTGGGTTGTTATCGGCGATCCAAAGACCAATTCTTTGTTGTCTATCAAGAGATTGACACTGCAGCAGAAGGCAAAGGTCAAGCTCGATTTTGTAGCACCTGCTCCTGGCCAACATTCCTACACTCTGTACTTCATGAGCGATGCTTACTTAGGTTGCGACCAAGAATACAAATTTACTATCAGTGTAGAAGAGTATGAATCCGACGTCAGTTCAGGGTCAGAATCGGACTAAGAAAAGAAGAATTAAAAAGATATTTATCAAGTATTGTACGCATTGTACAAGGAAGTGTCAGTTTTTCAGTGAATTTAATTTGTCATATTCAAGCAAAAAAACAATAATATATACACGATAGTATACACACACACACATATATATTATTATATACTATTAAGTATGTCATAAAATGATAGTCTTTATATTAAAATTAAGTACAAAAGATATTTCATTTAGTCGATATGAGAATCAAAAATTGCCTTTTCCATTGATTCAAATTCCATCACTCATCATTCGAAATCAGAAAGATTTCCGCTTCAAGCAGATTATGTAATGAATGTTCACGTAAATTCATTCGTTTACAACATTCGGTTTCCAGTCCATTTTGTTTGGATCTTCTATGAATTTTCTACGAATGTAAATCTATGAATTGAAAAGATAAAGTTTATAAGGTACAGATTTGGGAAGTATGACGAGTGGTTGAAGATTGAAAAAGTGGTGAAAATGTGGTGTACGTCCAGAATTTGTGTGTATCTTCGTATTTTTGTAATCCAACACCTACGTTGACATATTTCTGTTAAAATGAATTGCGACACGATGGTCAAAATTGAAAAGAACGAAACGAATGGTAGTCAGAGGTAACTGTAGTGCCGTTAGTTTTATTAAAAATCATCATAATTGTACGAAATGCTGTAAATATATCTTTAGTCATCTTTTTCCCCCGAGATTTGCCTGATCTCCCCTGCTCTGGTCCATCGATCCTCCACGTAAATGCATCTTGCTTCGTACAGTT
This sequence comes from Frieseomelitta varia, assembly GCF_011392965.1. Taxonomy (NCBI): domain Eukaryota; kingdom Metazoa; phylum Arthropoda; class Insecta; order Hymenoptera; family Apidae; genus Frieseomelitta; species Frieseomelitta varia. The sequence goes on along the minus strand of NW_025109984.1, from coordinate 251,304 downwards.
TGAAGCTGATGCGAACAATGATTAAAAATCGTTTCAGAAATGAGATGTGAAATATCAGTCGCAGTTGAATCGAATTGCCTGTACTTGAATTCGCGTGGTTGGAACAGAAAGTCGCGTGGGTAATAGTATTTCAACTAGTTGGCCGTCTAATTGATTGATTGTCCAGACGCCAGCTGCGTTATTCTCGCAATATCCGCTTTCGGAAGTATCTCTTTGCAGGCGTTTAACATGTAGCGTCTTTAGAGGTATATTCAAATAAAAAAAAAAAGGATTTTACAACTATTCCGCTGATAACTATCTTCACTTGTTCTGCGAAGATCATCTGAAAATAAATGGAAAGTTATTTCAAGAAATTATCTACGATATTCACATGTTATAATAGGGCCGAGTATAATGTAATTCATATATTATAATATAAGCGATTATCTTTCTTAATTTTCAAAAGATGGCATTCTAATCAGAATGTTGTAACTATTGGTCTTTGATTCGTCGATTGAAACGCATAATACGATAGTGATGCATGCCTGTGCTATAAGAAGCCTCGATAATTTTCAAGTTAACGTGCAATTCATCATCATGATAAAAGATTGCTCTCTAATGTCGCGTTATACGAGAGGATCTTCACTCCCTCTTAGGAGGAAATCAAGGAAAGGGACTCTCACTTTGTCAGTACTCTCGCCAGTTAGTCAGCGAGATGACGCGTAAAGAAGCACTTCCTGTGTTATCGTTGTTAATATTCTGTGCCGCAATATTTGAAAGGAACGCTTTCGCATCGGTCGAAATCAACGAAAGTGCTACGGGGAAGAAAGGTATCGAAGGATGTGTCGAATGTGGCGATTACAGGTGATTAATAAGATTAGAAATTTGTCTACTTAGATGTACATTACATTTTGTACTCTAATACATACAGGGTGTCCAGAAAGATTGGGACCAAACCTAGACTAAGTGTTACCGAAGTCGAGTAGACGAAAAATGTTCGTATAAACTTACGTCTGAAAATTATTGAAAAGACATATGCTTTTAAAGATATTTATGATTTATTATGACAGTTATAAGTCCTCAGTATCGTGAAGATTATTTTGCAATAATCTCATTGAGAATTTGTAATACGTATACGAATTATTCTGTACAACGAACTTCGTCCATAAATCTTTGAACGTTTATATCTTGTCAATTTTCGGGCATAAGTTTATACCAAACTTTTTTCGTCTATTTGACCTCGGTAACACGTAGTCTAAGTCGTGTCAATTTTAATTTTAATTTGCCGTTTGTCTCGATGGACGGCCAAGTCCAGAGAAGGTCAAAGTGACTATAAATCAAAGTTGTAGTAAATTTTCTTTTACTCGCTATATTTTTGTGAATTTTCATACACACGTAGGTGTCCGGGAAATTCTGAGAAATGTTTACTGGGCTCTGTTCTCGATCCCTGCGAATGTTGCGCAAACGGTATATGTGCTCGATTAGATGGCGAATCCTGTTGGAATTCTACTATTCCCGGATTGCCCTCCAGACACCGTAACGACGGCCAGTGCGCAAGAAATTACGAATGCAGATTAAGGACGGACCTCCGAGAGCAGGTATTCGTCAAAAATTAAATATTATTCAACCAATTTCCGTACAAGTAATCCAGTTTAAGTACGTGTTTTTCTTCAAACGTATGTTCATTCATGATTACAGAGAAATGACTGGCCGTCAATATATTATGCTTTTCCCAAAAATTGATCGTTTCTTTTTAAAAGAAATTTTTTTCATTGTGTCACACAGGACGAACCACAAGCCATTTGCGTTTGTATGGAACAAACGCCGGCGTGTGGCAATGACAATAAAACGTACACGACACCGTGCGCGCTGCACGAAGAGGCAATGAGACGGAAAAGTTCGTCGTTTCTGACGTTGCAGCATCTTGGCCCGTGTCAAAGCCGTCCGTGGATTTTATCTCCGTTGGAGGATGTTTTGTCGATGTTTGGCCAACGGCTGGCGTTGAACTGCGAGGCAAAGGGCTTCCCTGTTCCCGAGATTTTTTGGGAATTTCACGCGGCAGACGGGAGAACGGTGTTGAAATTACCAGGTACACTCTTGAGAGAGATTAAACGTAACGTAAACGTTAACGCAGGCAAGTAATTTACGATGTTTCAACGTCGACAGGCGAAGCACAGGGAGCGACAGTTCACAGCAGCGTCGGCCCCGAACCATTTACGCGAACATCGTGGATGCAATTACCTCGCGTCACTAAAGAGTATACTGGCATGTATCATTGCATTGCCAAAAATTCGTGGGGCGAAGCCAGTAGTACGTCTTTCGTTTCCATGTTGGAACGCTAAATGTATGTTTTATATTATTATTATTATTATTTTTTTTATTATTTTTACACGTGTATCGCATTTTGTAAGAGTTGAATAAATCACCACGAGTGCTTGTGAAAAGTGAAGGATTTGATTACACAGATTAGGGAAAATTGTTCGAACGCACAACATACATGTTGAATCATTTCGTTTCATACATACTTTTGTACTTAATTTCTTAATCTAGATGGATTGTATAGCGTGTATATATATATATATATATATAGTATTGCTCGAGTCGAAACTTCCAATGTACCTCGAGCTATCGCCCCTACCACAAAATAGCAAATTACCCAGCCTGGACTTCAGAACTATTGGAGGAGGATGGTGAGCAGAATATATCGCTGTGACAACTTTTCATGGTATCATTCGTTATAAAGAGTCGAGGGAGAACTTTTCCAACCGCAAGCAGTCTTTTTCTTCTCGCTGGACGGGCAACATTATTTTATGCATCAGTTTCAGCAAAAAAGAAAAAAAAAGAAAAGTTGTTGAAACGTGTGCAGACAGGTAAGTTAATCAATCGTCACGTGACTAGAGAAATAGTACATTTATTGGAATTAATAGTGACAGTTTTACGTCTCAAATATTTTTTACCATGTCGTTAATTAGAACTTTCGCAAGCGTTGATTATTGATTGCAAAACGTGATTATGCATCATTATGCAGAAACGAGGCTATATGAACGAACAACATTTCTGATCGTTATTGCCATCCTTCCTCGGGTGGTGGCGGCGGCGGTGGCCTGAAAACGAATCGACGAGTGAGATTTAATTGAAATATGTTCAGCCTCAATGAACTGCTGTGCATGTTAGAAACGAAGAATTTCACTTGTGGCCCTTGAGTGTGATTACGGCACAATGGAACATATTCTGAAGCTGCTCTTTACGCGAAATGCAGTACTGCTTGGATGAGTAATTGTGAATTGGGTCTGTGTGATCGTTCAACTGTGTGAGTGAGATAAACAAGTAGCAAGCTACATCCGAGCTTAACGTAATCGGTTTACTGGAAATAGCAACGACAATCTTAGGCACACCTGACGAATCATCTCACCAGAGATCATTTAGGTATTTATATTTTCCATCAAGTTTTTATTTCCGTTTGCAAAATTTATGGAAAGTTTTAATAACTTTCAAACACCTCAAATGGTATTTTACGTCAAAGGAAATATTGTTTATAACTTGTTAAAAAAATGCTTACTCGGGTGTATTCCAATTTTCTTGTTCATTAGTTTCGGTCGGAGGATCTTCTCTGAAAAATACACACAATTATATTGTATAATGATATCAGCCGCCAGTGACAATGCCAACGGATAAGCTTTTGATGCTTACGTTCTTGTAGTTACAAGATTAGCATTCTTTACGACAGATGGAAATTTTTTATACACCAGGGACAAAACGTGAGCGGTTGGCGTGCTCGCTATCATAATAACTATGCATAAGAACGTGGCAAACCAGAATCCACTCTGAACAGTTAAAAGAGAAAGAAACATAAAAATGTTGCTTAATCAATAACATTTTCACAAGCATTTTTTTTACAATGTCTCGCGACACATACGTACCAAATTACCTAGAAAGTGACTACACAGTAATAGTTTGATTCCTTCCATCACGTCCCAAAGTGGTCGACACTTTGCTACACCGTTACCCATTTCAGACAGCACGTGGAATCTCCATTGATCCAGGTAATTGGCCAGCCGATCCGTGTAGAACTTTGTTTTCTGTGTAACGATTACATAAAGTGTAAGATCATCTTGTTAGGAGAATTCAAAGTGGCCAGAACCAAAAACAACAGGTACCAATTGAGCAATCTTATCACCCTGGCTGTCGATGTAATATTGAATGGTCTTCAAGTTGGCGAGCGAATCATTGATCAGCTGTTGCAGTGGCTTTACTTGCAATTCTAGCGCAGCCAGTTTATACAACAGCTCGTCTTGAAATCTCATCAACGGTTTCACTCGCCTTTGATTCAAATCTTGCATATTTATCACGATAGTTTCCAAGCTTCTGGCTGTTAGCCTGTCGCTCATTTGTTCGGTAACTTTGTCCAATTGATCTGACAACGCCTCCAAGTCTTTGTTTAATATTCGTTCCTGGACCTGACGACAACAACAACATCGAAATAACGCTACCCATGGAAATATTAAACGCGAACAAAGGATCTACAATACCGCGACTCTGTGCTCCGTTAAATTCAGTCCGCAAGCATACAGCAAATTATGCAGTTGCTGTTGCAAATACGGCGTAAATATTCTCAGTGTCTTCAATTGAACTTTGATTTTTAATATAATCCTGGTAAAGCCTGACCAAGTCCAATACGCAGTGAGCTGCTCTAATTTCATCGTGTTCCCTAATCCAAATGCTGGATACGCCGGTTCGTTTTCACGACATTTTCTGCAATTTCACATTTCGTCAGTTAATCCTCAATAATTTTTAATCGCTTGGTTAAAAGACAACTTACTCGAGTAGGTCTTTCAGAGGTATGCTTAATCTTTTCCCTAAGAACATTCGAGTCTCCAGGATAGCTTGTATCGTGCTGTAATTCGAATCGTGAAGTGGACGACAGATCAACATTTCAGTGTGACTCGACAGTATTAAAGTTACGAGGAACACTGCCCACAATATGATCGAGATGATACATGCCATGAATGCGCCACTGAAATGGAGAAAGTGACGTGTCGAACGTCTTTACTAAGAAGTTATTTCTTGAATTTATATGAAAATATAGTATATACTTATATATTTATAATATGTTTATATAAAAATATAATAGAAATATAATATGTTTATATAAAAATATAATAGAAATATAATATGTTTATATAAAAATATAATAGAAATATATGTTTATATAAAAATATAATAGAAATATATGTTTATATAAAAATATAATAGAAATATATGTTTATATAAAAATATAATAGAAATATATGTTTATATAAAAATATAATAGAAATATATGTTTATATAAAAATATAATAGAAATATAATATATTTATATAAAAATATAATATATTTACATAAAATATAATATATTTCTATAAAAATATAAATATTTACATAAAAATATATATTTACATAAAATATAATATATTTGTATAAAAACATAATATATTTACATAAAAATATATTATATTTATATAAAAATATATTATATTTATATAAAAATATAATATATTTACATAAAATATAATATAGTTATATATAATATAATATAGTTATATATAATATAATATATTTACATAAAATATAATATATTTATGTAAAATATAATATATTTACATAAAATATAATATATTTACATAAAAATATAATATATTTCTATAAAAATATAATATATTTGTATAATATTCCAAGAATGTATTTCTTACATATACATATACATTTCATTAAAATCGACGTGTCTGCGTCTGGAATGCTCCGATTATTAATTAACATACACACCATAAAAGCGTAGGCCGTACTTTATCTCCGGAAGAGCCGCAGCGACAAGAAAGAGCTCCCAGCAATAACAGCCAGATAAGTAAGATGCATAAAACGGCACCTGTAGAAAGCAGTTAACAAAAGTCACTTGCCGCTGTGGTTATTTCACATTTCTTTTATATTTATTTACATGTAATACTTTTCTCTACGTAACGAGATTTAATTTCAAACAAAAGATTAACAGTTAGAAGAGATTATACATCACTTACCGATACCTATCAGCCATCTGACGTGCTCGAAGACTATTATATACGGCGTCGTATAATCTACCAGATGTCTTGCAAATTCCAGTTGCTTGACGAGCTCGGAATTGCTCGCCTCCATGTTTCGTGCCTCGTCGAAGATCCTCGCACGCATTTTATTCACTTCACGTCGAATTTCTGAAAGAAAAAACTCCTCCCGTGCATCTTCTAAATCCAATTGGGGATACTACATCCCCTCATGCAATATTAATGAATACGTTTCTACTTACGATTCCGAATTTCCAGGCTGTTTCTTGCAATATGCTGCGGAATGTACATGTACTCTCCGCGGGCTTGACGGATGGTTTCCGTAAAATTTTCTCGCTTGAAGTCGCGCAGATATTGCAAACGATTGTCCCTGAGGAACTGCAAATGTACAACGGTCAGAGTGTTGTTCTTCATTGCCGCTTCTTCGCACGGAGGATTGAATTTACCTGATCAATCCGTAAAGTTAGTCGTAACCCGGAAGAATCAACGATGGTGCACAGAGGACGATCTTGACCGGTGCAAGCTCTCAACGCGCTTTCCAAATTTCGACGCAAGTCGTCCATTTCTCTGCTCAGCTGCTTCCCGCGACTACGAATGTTTTCACCGTCGCTCAACAGAGATTCGACGTTGCTCGAAACTCTGTGACTAGCTGAAACAATGCAATAATATCACAGCGGCGAGCATCACGATATGCGATGAAGCTGTCTCACCATTTACGAGATCCAGAAGCATGTTTAACGTGTTGTCCAATCCTGTCTCAGTGGACAATTCACTCTGCACCGGTTTCCCCAATAACTCTTCGATATCTGCGAATATCAATAACTAGCGTTTTATTTAAAATCGATTGTCTTGATATCGATATTTGAGATATGTAATCAAGCTTCGAACGTGGCCGGGAGCTTTAGATGTTGGCGGTTAGTTGAGACACGAGTCATTTTTCGAGTGACAATTAAGGGGAAATCGACCCTCTACCTTTTGAACGCTCGTCGCGTGATTGAGCGCTTGGCGCATTGTACTAAGGAGAATGCACCTCAATTCCGGTTCTGAGGTAGTCAGGCGACATACTAGAGATTACTCCTCAGTTACTATCAGCGTTCGATATTCGTGAATATTCCAGCATAGTTACCGTGGTGTGCAACGCGCGACATTCATTATTAAACGAACCGATCGCCTCGTCGTTCGCCAACCGTACGTGTATAAATCTTTCAATTTTTACACCGCAATCATATTTTCTATCCTGTCTTCTAAATGTGGGCAAACAATTCACGGGTATTTTTTTTTTTTTTCTGATTCTATGCATATAAGGTTTCATCAAAATCGACATGTGTCACTCACAATTAGTTCGATAATGTCCCTCCATCCGTGTTACTCTCGGGTATTGGACCCCCTTTTGTACGTTGATTGCGAACATTTATGGCTTAACCGTTGGATTAAAAAAAAAAAAAAAAAGAAAGAAAGGAATTGTCATTTTTTCTGTCTACTTTTGTAGGTAGGTAACACTATAGAAGTTAAATTGCCCTGACTCGCCATTATTCGGGACGATTTGCACCATCTAACCGACAGATTACATTGTTGATAACAATATTCTTACTTATCAGTACGTAACACGATAGCATCAGGCTTTGTACAGTGACAAACGCACATAATACGATCTCCTGTATTGTTCACACTAACGAGCTCAATTTGCAGGACTGGTTAAGCTATTAACGACGATAGACCCATTATAAGATATTTAGTATCTCTATAGCTTTCATTACACGTACATGAATGTTCTAATTTCACCGTTCACCGGTGTCATTGGACAATATCGCGCAAATCTTTTGCCATTTTGGGCAGAGAAGGGGCAAACCCGGTTTCCCAATCCCCTTTTACATCGTATTCTTTCTACTTTACCTATTTCTTTTGAAATTATATTTATCAATCAAGTGCATTATCTCGAAGCATATACGATATAATTGCAGGACCACTCACTATCTAAATCCGCAAGGATTGCCTCGCTGGCCACATCCAGGCTCCTCGAGAGACATTTGCGTAATTGAATTGTCGTGCTGCTGTGGTAATCGTTTAAGTCTTGCAGGGCAGTCTCGACGACGATTGGAAATTTTTCCACGCTCGCCGATATCGTTTCGTTGCACACGATCATCGTGATCATGCCGAATCTAAAGGCAAATTAAACAAATTTACTTGAGGAGCGTCTTGTCACACGTTGGTAATTTCTATTATTCTACAAATCGAACGTGGAAGCTAAACTAAAATTTCACACGGTTCATTTCTTTTTCTTTTATTTTTTCATTTCTTTGTACTTGTTGCAGAGCAAAAATTTACATACAAAAATTTCGCAGTCAATATTTGCAGTTGACGCTTACCCGAGTATGCAGACGAAAAATGCGAGAGAAAACGTAAGCACGCTAGGATGTTGACTCGGTTTGTAATCCTCCCTTATTGGACGACATGCAAGCCAAAGCTCTATTCCAGGTATTACACAGCATAAAATACAGCACATACCGAACACTACTAACAACGTTGCTTCTAGGTGTACCGACTGCAACAGTCAAACAAGAAATCCCAATCTGCTTAATATTTTCTCACTGTATTACTTTAGCAAGATGTAACGTGAACATTGGGAAATAGTGAGACGTTACCTCTGAAATCAATCTTGACGTATCCACTCGGTTCTCGATCGCGTCTGTTAATAAATCTGAGGAACGACGTAAAACAAGTAATGATATAAATAATAAATAACAAATGAGTAACAAAGATTTTGATGTTGTACACTTTACCAACAGGCACGTCATAAGGTTGAATAAGCGACAGAAATTTCCTTAGGAAATCGAAGACAAACATTCCTCTGTCTAATTGTAGATTTGCCATTTTATATTGTTTCTCGGAGCTAGTTGTAGGAAATTTGAGTTTCGGAGTCCAATTGTTCCAGTCAATAGGTGTCTTCAAATGTGAAATGTTCGTGTCGTTTCTAGGCCCGTCGATTGGAACATCGGCTACGACTTCTCTCTCGTCGCGTTGCGTTTCACTTGGCGTGCGAAAAATAACGAAACTGTCCGTGGTGCTGCAATTATTGCTGTCTGAGAACGAATTTGCTTCAACGATGCCTTCGTATTGACCTAGAGTGCCTGAGGCAAAGAATAATACGAATATTCCTGAAATACATAGAAAGGTTTGTTTATCGAAAGTCAGAAACTATAGCCATGGCGAGATTGAAACACGTTGAAATTTGTATTAATTTACATTTGCCATACGTAGTAAGTAAAAGAAACCAAAATACGAAGTAACGCTCACCTCTCAGAAACATCATTCCCTTTTTCACTGTAATGCTATAGTTTTTTTCGATATATATTCTTCGATAAGGTATGTAATGTAACACGGAAACAGTGGCACGACCCTGTTGAATCGTGGCTATATGTGAACTGACACTCGAAAGATTTGTGAAGGCTTCTCTGAAACCCTGCAAGTGTGGATGTTGTTGAACCCTAATGGGAAAGATATAAAAACACGCGCATATGTATAACGTTAAGAAATGAAAAATATGGAAGATAAAAATACATGGTACGTACAAGTAGTAGTACATACAAAAATACAAAAATACATAGATAAATGTACATATGGACGAAAGTATATGAATATAAAAATATACTGAGTTTTGGTATTAAATTTCGTCGTTGGTCTCCTTCCTCGACGTCCGATACGTGTATGTACGCGTTCAATATTAAAAATTCTTCTAAAGTTCGTACTTTGCGACGTGGAATTTGAAGTTAAATTAGCGCGCGCGAATGTATATAGATTTAAATTCCGAATAAACCGCGCGAATCCTAACTCAAAGCTCATTGGTCAACCTGTAGCGTGTTTGGGGGGGAGTGGGTCATTCGACTGTCGAAAGTCGTCACGCAAGGACGTGTAACGTCAGGTGTGTTTTTATAACGTATTGATCATGTAATATCCTTTATTGCCACTTTTGTAAGCATTGTAAGTGTATTGTTATTATCTTCGTTTTATTACTATATGCGTATTTCATCATTTATCATGTACATTTACGTAGTGAAATTACGTGGTGTTCCAAAGTGACAGTTCTTCTGTTTTATTGGTTACGTATTTGATTTTTTGTTGTTTTTTTCGAATTACTTGTATTTTGTATTATGAGTTCTTAAATTGGGATTAAAGTCAAGCTATTATTTCATGTTGTTATAATTGATTTTAATTGTTTCGTATTCTCGGCTTCTTTTACAGAATATCCGTTGATCACGTGGGTAGTTTCGAACGAATAGCAGTTTAGCAACATGGCGCCAAAAACGGTTAATCGACGATTCCGATCATTTTCGCTGTGGATTTGATTTATTATACGGTGAAGATACGTTTGTGACTCACAATTAATGTAATACTCGTAATTAATTAATATACAATAACATTTAATATTGATACTGTGTAGTTCATAAGTATATAGGAATGTATATAACTAAATGATGAATAACTTCATATTCAGAATACATTCAGAGATGAAAATTTATAAGAATTTTCATATATTTCGAAATGTATTTCATTATTTTATTTCACTGTAATTAAATGAATTATTTTACACTTATTCTACAATAATTTACTGCAAATAATCGATTTTATGAATAAATTTTAATACGCCACGTTTTGTTACAGGTTTTTTTATAACCTCAATTTCTTCCTATTGATCAATGATGCTTCAAAAGTCAGTGATGTAAGTACCTTTATGAACTGTATTTCAAGCAACTTTGCTTTCTGTATGTTATTTTAATTCTCATTACTGAAGAAAAAAACAAAATTTCATTAAAAGTTTGAAAAGTTTGAACTTTCGAATTGAATACTGTCATTAAACTATTGTGCTCTATATTCTGTTTTAGATTTTTTACTTCTTCCATGGAATTCCACAGTTTCTGTTTAATGACGAGCTTCACGGTTACTTACCCTCGTACAACAATGACGAATCTTCGCATCGAATCGTGAGTCGCATGTGTTTTTGTTCCTCTGGTCGCTCAATCATGTCGTAGGATGAAAGGTCCGAATCGACACGGGTGACTAGTTGCACTACGTAGAATTTTCGACGAGCATAGTGACCGCGAGTATTTATTATACTCGCGAGTAGTAACATTTTCTTGTCTGTTTTATTTATTAGTTTAGGATAGGTCTTCTTACATATCGCGTGTTTTAACGATTAAAATTCCAAACCAATAATGTTGCTGTAATTTCAGCATAATCAAATTAAATTCAAGTATAATTTCTCGCTGCAAATGTAAAAGGACATTTCGCGACAAGCAGATTTCTGAATCAAAGCAACAAATTTTAAATATTGCTTTCACGTGTTCGAAAATGTGCTTTGACAAAGTAATTGCTTGAGGCTATTTTCTTTATCAATTAATATCAATTAATAACGTTCATTGTATTGAATTGGATTAAGTATATATACACGGTTCTTATTCGTTCTTAATTTTTTTTTCATACTTTAGAGTTTCAATGATTCATCGGATTAGCAAAGTAGAGAATAAACTAAAATAAAATTTGACCGCTCAAAGTAAAAGATCATTAGCCCGTCGAATGAAAAATAATCTTGTCAGTTTTTAGCTCAGGATTTTCAGGTTTAATCCTTTCCTTGTCTATCGCCAGGACCTTGTTCACGTGTCCAGGCGATGGGCATGATGACCGTAGTTTATAAGTTTATAATAATTTTTCAGCAATTGACAATGCGTTAGCGTATCGTGCACGACGTATTTTTCACAGTGTATGTGTGTGTGTGTGTGGTTAGGCTGTGAAATTGCGTCGTTTCGACCATTACTCCATACATGCATGTAATTTAAAATATTTAAATAATCGATAAATATTAACAAAGACAACAATTTAAATTTGAATGTAGATGTATTTTTATCGCGTTTCACGCAATGGTCGCTAACGATCGTCAGTTGATTTCAGGAAAATGGTACGCAAATTAGAGCGTGAAAGTTGTGTGTTAAGTTCGGGTGTCTCGGGACGTTCTCTCTAGAGTAGGTTTGCGCCCGAATGGCATGCATGAGAACCGTGGAGCGAGTGTGTTGGAATGCTTGTCTTTTGCCATTTTTTAAATATAGCAGGAGGGAGGTTGGGTAGGTAGGTGGCATACTTTCTGGCGCGAATGTTAATTATAAGTAGGTAGGGCCAGGGCAAATTGACACAATCTCTGGGACCGTGTGTGCGCATTTTCGCGTGTTCAACTTGCCTCTGGAATTATATAATTTGGAAAATTGACAGCGAAACTGGCACCACAGTGGAGCGTGTCGCTCGTCTCTGGTTTCGCTTGTCGATTATTTCAAATTTCATTGCGGTCGCGGTCGCGAAATGAGTATCGAAACGAGCGTGTATAGTGCTCGAGATTCCACTACACGAGCGAGTAATCATTATGACGATATAAAGTTTCTTCTTTAGAATTGGAAGAATTTCGAGCCTAGATTTAAGTTTCAGCGGGCATGGCGCCCGAAGAGAGAAAAGGCCGAAGAGGCCCGGCAAATTGCCATTAGAAGAGGGCATCTACCAATGTCTTTCCATCCTCTGGATCATCCAGAGAATGGAAAGTCATTTCTGTTGCTACTTTAGTCATTATGCTCGTCTTTAGTGTTCATAGTAACTTGTTACTCAGCTGATATTCTTACTTAATATTACATTGGAAAAATTACGGTATTTTTCATTAGTGTAGCGTTGAGTTATTGATGTCGGTTTGAATTTCGTTTGAGTTTCGAAATTTCATGTTTTGAATTGCCAAATACTACGTTAGTCTGTTGCGATGAAATGACGATCGTGCGAATTCTGATACGTCGCGTTAATATTAATCTCGTAATATTTTTGATCGTGACTTCTTATTTCTTAAATAAAATTACAGTTTTTTCTTTTATTCCTATTGTTATTTTATTTTTCTTCAGATTAATATTTAATTGAATTAAAATTGAATTAAAATTCCAAGGGCAATTCAATATTTCAGTTCTCGAAAATTTAGTTCCAGCAATATCCTTTCTCTTGGAATCTTTATTTTTCAAATTTTAATCTAGAGTAATTATCATCCCAATAATCCTTATTAATTGTCACCTTTTGCACGAGGCTAGCAACTATCTTAATACTTATGAACGAGAGTGCATAACTTCTGCTACCGCGTAGTTTAAAGCTGGGATTTTCTATAAGCGTCGGACTTATGCGTCCATTGCTTTCGGCTACAGGATACAGCGTTCACCAGTGGAGATCTCCTGTTAAAGCCAAATATTTGCATAGCGGTTGTAAGAGTACAGGTGAAAGAGAGAACAATTTTCCATACATAGCGCAATGATCTAATAATTTCTGCACAATAACGTTCAGTTTCAAGATACACGATCAGTGTAATTTTCTGAGTAATTAGTGGAATTATCGTTACGTCTATGAAGTGGAATTGCGCGGAGTGTTTCGCGTCGAGATCAGATAAACGAGCTCTCGAAAATCGCGGCACGAGTGCATTAAAGGGCTGGAAATTGAGCATGTTTAGCCAAGGGTTGGCCAGGGTAAATACGCGCTCGGCGAATTTCAAATTCGATTTCCCCTCGAGCGAGGCCTCGTGCGAGAAAATTTGACACCGCCTAGATTTTCGACCTATATTCGCACGCTCGCATGGTCGGGTATTAGCCAGCACTTGACAAGTTTTCAAACTCGATTCTCTCGAAAATCGACCTTTCGAAGGGAATTTTGTGAATTCTTGATTTCAGCGCGTTAGTTTCAAACTAGTGGGGATCTATCGCCGCAGGAACGTGAAATATTTCGATCGAATATTGTATTTGTGAAACACTTTTCATAAATATCTGGAAAATTAGCGATAAAAGGAAGGCACACTGTTCCGAGAATCTCCTGTTAATTTTTTTTCTTTTCTAATTACTTGGCATCGAGCAGTTCGACAGTTCCCTCTGTACGTTCAGTATGTATTTTGATCGGACGCAGAAGCATGACAGTGACAAAAATTGAATTTCGCTGCAGTATTTATTCTCGATACTGATTTCAAACGTAAATTTTCATACAACGTAAGTTTTGTATCAGTTGAATGAAATTCTGATCAGTTAAATGTAATGTAATTTAAGTGTTAAATCATAAACGTAAAATTCGTCTGCTCGTTGAAATCCAAAACGATGGATCAACTTGTCCAAAACTCCTTACTCGCTGGATTTTCGAGTGGGTGAAATTAATAGCTCCGCCGGCGTATGTACCGTCCACTAAACTAGAATTAACTGAAAAGAGCGTGGCGCCGTCTCTGTCATATACATTTGCCGTGACAAGTTCAGCGTACGATCTGCTTACAATTAGCAGTAGGTATTACTCGCGTAATTTTCGCGCGCTCAGTAACACAAGCTCCTTAACGCTTGGGTTAAGTGGTCTTTAATTTAGAATTCACATTTGTACACCACAGTGTTGAATCTATGAAAATTTCATATCCATCCGGGTTTTTACTAGAATTTCTCGCAGAATGATCTAGCAATAAGTAGGGTGCTTAATACATTTGGTTTCGCAATGAAAAATTAGATGGCAAAAAAAAAGGAAAAATTCGCACGAGGCTAAATCCCGTGCAATAGGAAAAATCGTTTGGCTGGCGAAAAAATAAAATTTTCTGGGGGAAAACAAATACTCGATTTTGTCCCATAGGGGTGGATAAATCCGGGTACCTGTTAAAAGACGTATGAAATGCGATATGGTTGTGAAATTTTTATTTTTATTAGTTAAAAAAACTAATAAAATAGTTTTTAACAATTTTAACTAATGTAAAGTTATTCTATTTGATCTGTCTTAACATGACAAGTTATATTAATTACTAGTTTAGGAACGTTGATAATATATTTTATAAAATACAAAATACAATTTTAGAAAATATGATTTTATAAAATACAAGTATGTAAAATTATATTTTGTTATAATAATAATATATAATAATTATATATTAATATTTTATAAAATACAAATATATAAAGTTATATATAAAATTATATAATACTAATATATAATAATTATACATTAATAGTTTATAAAATTATATAATTTTATAAAATACAAAATACAATTTTACAAAATATGATTTTATAAAATTATAGTTTATAAAATAAAAGTATATAAAATTATATATTGTTATAATAATAATATATAATAATTATATATTAATATTTTGTATTTTATAAAATTATATAATTTTATAAAATACAAAATACAATTTTATAAAATTATAGTTTGTAAAATACAAATATATAAAATTACATATTGTTACAATAATAATTATATATTAATATTTTATAAAATTATATAATTTTATAAAGTACAAAATACAATTTTATAGAATATAATTTTATATTTTATAAATTACAAATTATTTATAAAAGGTTTGAATTATTTTAACATATGTATATCTTAATTAACGAAACAAAAGTCGGTCGCCCTCTTCAATATTTGCTGCTTCAAATTTACATAAAACTTAAACATTTATACTTCATATGAGATGAAAAGGCCAAAATACCTAATAAGGACTACCCCATAGAATACAAATGGATTTTCCCGAATGTAAAAACACTAAAAAGAAAAAAAAAACAATCACATCACTCACGAAACAACGAAACTCTTCAAGTTTCGAAATTTCCCACTCACGTCTGCACGGAACACTACGACGTTGCTTGCTCTGAAACTTGTTACATAACATCACACGTCGCGGAATCCGCTCGAGCATCATGCCATACATAAATCGAACGTTACGTATCGAAGCTCTTATCTTAGAGAAAAAAAACCTAACACTTAAAATCTACAACTGTAATAATTTCAAAAAGAAAAAAAAAACCTAACACCTAAAACCTACAACACCATTAACACCACCATTTACTCGAGAAGTAAAACAGAAAATGGCACACTTGCGTTGCCTTCGCTTTACGTTCTTTCGTGTTCTGACACAGAAACCAAATGCTTGATTAAACAAACGAGCACTCCGATTCAGAGAAAACGCGTAGTTTCCCGCCAGAGATAGAGAGTGGCGTGAATGAATTGATTGAAAATCGATAATAAAAAAAAAAAAAAAAAAAAAAAAAAAAAAAAAAAAGAAAAAAAAAAAAAAAAAGAGGAAAAAGGAAAAAAGAGAAGAGAAAACAGTGGCGGAAGCTAAACGAAACGACCTAATAATTTGCCAAGTAATACACACAGAGTGCAGTGTGTCGTAGGGGTGTGTTCGATGTTTGGCAAAGTGGATCACTCGGTCCCGATCAGTAAAGACCAGGGTGAAGACCAGTATGTATGTATATGTGTGTGTGTGTGTGTGTGTGTGTGTGTGTGTGCAGAGGAGGGTAGTACAGTGGTGGAGGATCGCGCGGGAGTAGGATGGGGTTTTGGCATAGCGGAGCGTGTCGGTGCAGTAGGGGAGAATGGATCGGAATGGGAGAATGGGTGTTCTCTCCCAAGTGTTCGGCTGTCGGGAGCAGCCAGGCGGTTTAGTAGTCAGTGCGTCGTCAGCCTTCGCGTCGTCGTGATGCTCCTCTGTTCTACTCTTCTTCTCTTCTCTTTCTCTGCTTTCGTACCTCCGAGCGGTCTGTTCAGCGGCAACCTCCTCCAGTTGTTGTTGGCACTGTGTCGACTGTGTCGTGTTGTTGTGACACTCTTCCATCCATTTCCGCGTCACGTGACGATCGTCGTCGGCCATCCGTTCGATTAATTTTGCGGTTTCGCTTCTGTTCTCGCCTGTGTCCTGTTCGTTCTGCTCGTTGTTTTTTTCTCGTAAATATATATATATATATATATATGTGTGTGTATCTCGTGCATGTTGTTTTATATTCGTAAAGTTAAAGATATTCACATTCGCGAACGGGCCTTGACACAACAACAGCTTTCTTTCATTTCGCTTCGAATCGGATCGGTCTGGTGGTTTCTCTTGATTCTTGAAAAAAAAAAAAAAAACGGCGGGAGAGGGATTATCACTTCACGCGTGACTGTGTTTCCCTCCAGTGCCATTAATAAACTCGTCAATGCGTTTCTGCGATCGCTTTTTCGTAGAAGAGGGTACGTATTATTATTATTTACGTTATACTCTAGACTCGTGTATAGAGAAATTCTTTTATAGTTTTATTTACAATCGGGTTTATTAGACATTAGTCGTTGGAAAAAATAATACACAATAAGTAAGAAAATACACGTGTACTTTTCTCAGAAGAATTGAACTTGAATCTTTCACAAATTTATAGAA
>NW_025109984.1:218846-228630 GCF_011392965.1 Frieseomelitta varia | reverse complement strand
TCAGAAGAATTGAACTTGAATCTTTCACAAATTTATAGAAGAGTGTACGTATTATCATTATTTACGTTATACTGTAGACTCGTATATAGAGGAATTTATACTTTTATTTACAGTCGGGTTTATTAGTTGTCAACTTGAACTTGAATCTTTCACAAATTTATGCGAATTCAAACAAATTTCATTTTAATTCTCTCCACTTCTGTTCCTTACGTCTTACGTCTCGTTTGATATCAGATTTATCGAAGAAGCATGAATTTTCAAACGTGTGTCACGCGCTTATTAATTACGTCAGTGAAAACTAGAAACACTGTCACTTCCAAACACTTTCTTTTGTCTGGTACGTATGTACATTTGTACGTACGTACGTGCTCGACTACTTCAGTGAAGGATGCAATGAAATTTCCATTTGAATCGCCAGATATTATCTAACGTTTGAACATTCTGATTTCAGTGTATTGTTCAGCGCACAATAGATTTGTTTGCCCCGTTTCTCTTTATTCGAATGATTTTTTTTCTTTTTTTTTTTGAACATCTTGTATCATTTTATTAATCCCATTTTTTTAATAAATTAACTAAATTCTCTAAGATTTTGCACAGAGACGTATTGAAATTTTGATCGACTTCGATGTTATTACGTTTGGGACTTGTCGAATTGATTTTTGATTAGAACAGAACGCGTTTACGATTTAACACTGCGACTGAAATTGTGTTACACAATAATATCGAAAGATGATATTGTCAGCATACATTAATACATTGATGTGTGTGTGTGTGTGTGTGTGTGTGTGTGTGTGTGTGTGTGTGTGTGTGTGACTACTATACGATCGCGCGACTATATCGCGCAGTTGGAGAAATGTGACAAGAAGTTTCGAGATTGACTTCCAATGAAGGTTGCACTGTGCCGCGAATTCAATGATATCGAACGAACGACACGCTTGCTTCGTTCTCATTGTTAGGCCGACTGCCTGCAAAAACTTTTCAAAAAAACTTTCGAGTACTCTTCGATACAAAATAACGCCTCTCCTAGGTTTATTAATTTTGCCTTTCGCTGACGTGAGAATAAAATATTCAATAAATGTTGAATATAAAATTGTAAAATAAAAATGAATTCCTCTATTCCTCTTTTTTCTTTGCAAAATCGAGATTCCTCCAGCGCTCGCAACTTTTTCCGATTGTTTTTTTATTTTCAAATAATTATTTTATGTTTTCTTCGATAACCGATTATTATTGAACAAGTAGAGGGTGGGCTAAAGTTTCCTAAGTATTTTTTTTTTCGAACAAAAACATCGAAACGTAACAAAAAAATTAATTTTAAATTGAATTTAAGTTCAAAACGTGATTTTCTCGTTTTAAGAACTATTTATTTCGAAAATAAATATGAGAAAAGCGAAATATAAGAAAAATCTATTTTTATTAGTTTTAAATTGAATTTAAGTTCAAAACGTGATTTTCTCAAGTTATGTTCTCTCTCTAGAATTATTTCTGTCAAAAATTGGAAAAATGAGGAAATACATAATAAAGAAAAGCATCGACGAACAGTATCGTCGTAGAGGATGTTGGACGAGTACAACGACGAGACGATTTGGTTTTTCATTCATTAATTATCAAATATCAAGAATTAATAAATATCTCGTCTGATTCTTTTTTTTTTTTTTACAAAAATTTCCATCTTCAATGTGACAACATCGTACCAGTAGTATGTGTCACAGTTTCGAGAGACAGAATTTAAGGGGACCTAAAAATTACGTATATTTTGGAGAGTTAGTAAAAGAAACTACCTATTTTATTGACATGAGTTTATTTTAACACATTATGAACTATAAAAAACAAAAAAGAAGAAAAGTGGTCTCTTATTTAGCTTTTTAACGGCATCCTTTTACACAACTTTTTTTTACATTGCCTAGGTGTGCATGATTTCAGCCAAACGTGATTAGCTGCAACAAAAAGGCGAGAAAAGTTCAAAAGTAAACAATGCTTCTCTAGAGATTGACGATCCAACATTTTCATTTTTGTGAAAATTATGAAAACAGCAGCTATTTGTTTTTGATGCATCGAATTTATGCCAAAAGTTTCTACGTTTTTTGTTTATATTTTTCGAAATTGTTAAAGATTAAAAAATGTTTGATCGTCAATTCCTAGTAAATGTTATGCTAAAGATACGTAACNTAGATTCCGAGATATCTTGCACACCGTTTCTAAAAACCTAGTTTCGAGAAAAACGCGTTTAAAGTTTCAGAACGTCATTTTCCATATCTATCCTTTACTTACTCTTTTTACTTATACATCACGGCTCACAGTTTTCTCACAATTTTCAACTAAATTGAATCCAAGTCCCCTGATATTCGATTCGCCAAATGTAATATTTGAATCACACGATTTCCACTTTACAATACTGCTTAAAGCCGTATCGCTGCAGTGATGCGAATTCAATTATTCTGTATCCGCGGATTTATAATTATACTTCAGAATAAGTCGTTTTAAAGGCTACGACCTTTTGTATCTTATTTCCAAGACTTCAAACTGCTATTTAGAACGAAACCGAAAGGACCGATTTTTTGAAAATTTCACACTGTCCTGATCCCCTTGAGAGAATCATGATATGCAATCATGATTGAAGTCAGAGTAGCGCCGAGTAGCGTCTGTTTAGCTCGATATTGACCAAAGAAAACCTTACCCTCGGCCGAGGAATGAGTGGAAATTACGAAATTCCAATTTTTGTCAGGCAAAGTTGACACAATTTGCTGTCCGTTATCTTTAAGCGACGCGTGACGGTGGCTTTGTTCTCTTGTTGTTCGCTTGTTCGTTCGTTCTTTTTATCTCAGCTCGGACTCGGGTGAATTCCAGGGAATCGAAACTTGCCAAAGGGGTTCCCGTCAATCTTGACTCTCGACTTTCGCCAAATTCTTCGTGACAGTTTTCTTCTTGAACAAACTGAGTCGATGAACGTCAATTTTCTCGCGTTTCATTTCTTTCAAGCGGGAAACAGCGCTTCTCATTGACAAGCGTGCCGAACACGTCAATATTGGTCTTGAAAGTTTTTACCAATTTTTTTTCGACGTTTGATATCGAGAGGAGAGCGCTGGATCGTTGCACAGACGACGATTATTGGGTAACGTTTGCCCACGATGCAATTAATATTAAGCTTCGAAGTAGAAAAGCGTTTTATAGATTCAGTCTGCAATTAATAACCAATATTTATTCTGATGGGATTGTACGTGTTCTATTTGGTTATTTCGCTCTACTTACCAATTCTAATTTTGACATTACGGTGATCCTGCTCAGCAAGAGGATCAATACTGGTATTATGCTCTCTAATTCCACATCTATCAGTATCTTCAAACTATTGTGGACGTGAGTGAAATGATCGTCTGGAAAAATGCTCTGTGAAATTAATAATTTAAATTTGTAAAATATATAATGTTAATAATTTAAAACATTTCTTGGTCAATAAAAGAAATGGAAAGAATGATAGATTTATCCTCTACAGAAACTCTTATTCTACATCAGTATTTTCAAACTGTTGCTGACGAATGGAACGATTGTCTGAAAATTGTAATTAATAATTCAAATATCTTTCGCTCTTGGTCAATAAAAAAAAAAAAAAAAAAANAACTAAACTGGTGTTGATGTCTTGAATGCACAATAACACGTGGGTTTTCCTCATCCCAATTATGATTATTATGAAAATTGAATGTACCATCCCTGGTGAAACTAGCTTACTAGAGTTTGCTCTGTTTATAAAATTCATTATTTTTTTTCAAAACACCCTGTATATTTTATCAATAATGTTCGACAATCAATATTCCGAATGAATTCATGTCCCTGGTCATTAACTCGATAGTAAATTGTTACTCAGGGTAGAACGCGATGCTTCAAGGACGTAATATACCATTCCCTTCGGGGAACGTCTTTCAAGCCATTATCCTGTCGTACGTTCTGGTTGTTTGTTCCGTTAGGGTGAAACGCGGTGTTATTTGGGAAAGTATGAACGATCCATTCACGAAAAAAGCTTAACCCTTCCATCGAAATGCAACCATCGTCTCGACAAAAAAAAAATGTAATTGGGATAAATTTTATGAAATTGTAGAGCAAAAAAAGAAATTTGTAGTCGCAATGATTATTCGTAATAATAAATAAATTATCCAATTATGAAATGGGAATGTTCTTATTTTTAAAAATAATATTAATAGAACGAAATTGATTGAAAATTTTGAATTTATATATGAAAATATAATTAAATTATTAATAATTATTATTAATAACAATAAAAAGTATAAATGTAATTGATGAGAAAGATGAAATTGAATAATATAGAATTCCAATTATTTTTGTTGGATTTTTTTATAACATTTAGAAGTCTAGTTAACAGAATTACTGAATATTCATAAATAATTCATTTTATTGTAAAACTATCGATTAATATTGATATGATTAAACATAAATACATTTTTAAAGAAATTAAATTTTATTATTTTATTTATTTGATAATAAATCATATATAAATATGTATATACTTAATTTTAAAAATTAATATTAGTTTAATGATATAATAATTAATAATAACAACAGTGTGTTCACCGTTCGGGATTTCGACATCCGGTATTAATAAATTTCTTCGATTAAACGACGAGTACAGGTATGTGCGAAGTAATTTCGTGCAATTTTTAACGCAAAAGCGAAGGTCACTTGCTAAATTTTCTTTAGCAGCCTCAGTCGCATTCATATAAAATTTCAAAACGCATCGACTTTCTTTCTCCTTCGATTTCGCTCGTATTTTCAAAACGCAATAACTTTTTCTGACTGAGCAAACAAATATCACAAATTATTTTTTTCAGTTACTCTGTGACACGTCACCTTTCAAATGTCGGCACGCATGACTGACATTACCAGAGTTACACTATCCTAACGAAATTACATTTTACTCAACTCGACATTTACACTTTATTGTATCCTGTACAGTTCGAAACAGAGGAGAATATCGAACAGAAAATACGACATTAACTTTCGAATTAAAATCAGTCGAATTAAAGGGATGTAAAGTCCCGACCGAGAGGTTGGAAACTCTCGAGCAGCTTGTTCATTACTCGCTTCCTATACCAGGAGCCGATTTCCCGATCGCAGTTGCCCATTTTTCTCTCCCTTCCGCCTCAATTTCATTAGGAAGTTCCGACGAAAAGTTCGGCGGCTTTGCCAATGAAACACCTGTAAATATTTCACGGAGCACTTCGCCGAGCCTCGAAGCCTCGACAGTCATAGAAGTTTGAAACGTTCGCGAAAATTTTAAAATTCTCAACTCGTTATTTACAACGACGGCTTGCGAGGGGATATTTCTTTCGAATTTCACGTGACGAACGTCGCGGTTTCATCCGTTGTTGGCGTTAAGGCAAATTTGACCCCGGCGTTCCACGAATTCAAGCTCATCAGCCGCTTTAAATTTGCAGGTACGTTTTGTCCTCGGCTGAATACCCTGTTCGTTATTCACGAACTTGCGTGAAGCTTTTATACGTGGAACTTAACGCTGTCTTAACTCTGTCAGTGTATTACCTTAATCTAACCTAAGTTTCCCGCGTCGTTCTTACGTGTTCATCGTTGTCATTTGTCATCGAAGGAAACTGATTACTCTTGATCGTAATCTGCGAAGCATGATCGTTCGAAATTGAATTATATTCAACTTTTTTCGAAAATTTTTTACATTATAGTTTTCGTACTCCAGTTAAGGGGGCAGGACAGTTTGAAAAAATTTTGAAAATTTTAACTTCGGAGGGATAGTAAAAAAAGAAACTACGTGTTTGACATGAGCTTTTGTGGTTTTATTTACTATTTTAACACATTATGAAAAAAGCAATATTAAATATATTATAATATTAATGTAATATATTTCGAAAATATATATAATAAATATAATGTAATAATAAATATATATTAATCTCTTAATAAATATAATGCAATATAATATAATAAATATAATATATTTCTTTAGATTATAAAAAGCAACATTAAAAAAGAAAAAAAGAGGGCTTTTATTTAACTTTTTAACGACATACTTTTACATAACTTTTTTTTACATTGCCTATCGGTGTGCATGATTTCAGCCAAACAGGATTGGCTGCAACAAAAAGGCGAGAAAAGTTCAAAAGTAAACAATGTCCTCTACAGATTGACGATCCAACATTTTCATTTTTGTGAAAATTATGAAAATGGCAGCCATTTGTTTCTGATGCATCGAATTTATGCCAAAAATTTCTACGTTTTTTGTTTATATTTTTCGAAATTGTTAAAGATTGAAAAATGTTCGATCGTCAATCCCTAGTAAATGTTACGCTGAAGATACGTATCAAGTTTCACAGTAATCGGTTGGTTCGATTCCGAGATATCTTGCATACCATTTCTAAAAACCTAGTTTCGAGAAAAAATACGTTTAAAATTTCAGAACGTCATTTTCCAGATGTATCATTTACTTACATTTTTCACTTATACATCGCGATTCACAGTTCTTAGAATTTGCAACTAAATTGAATCCAAGTCCCCTGATATTCGATTCGCCAAATGTGATATTTGAATCGCACGATTTTCATTTTATAATACTGCTTAAAGTTGTAAACTTTACAGTGATGTAAATTCAATTACTCTGTATTCGCGGATTTATTATTATACCTTAAGATAAGCCGTTTTATAGACTAGGACCTTTTGTATCTTATTTTCAAGACTTCAAAACTGCTATTGAAAACAAAAAACAAAAAAGTCGATTTTTTGAGAATTTCAAACTGTCACGACCCCTTGAAACTGATTCACTTTCGTTCGAAACGTTGAAAGTATAACTCAAAAATCATGACAGTTATACGTGACACTTTGTACAGCACGTAGTATGTTCATAGAACATTCCTTTTACTTTAAAATTTATTTTGTATTTCACCAGTTGAAATGTGTACCATCCATTCAAGAGTCAGCCTGTATAAAAATTGTTACTTTAAACGTATCTCCAACGTCAACAAAAAAAAGGATAAAAAAGATTTCAATAGCACGTAGGTTCGTAAAAATTTTTTCTTTTTTAGTTTAACATTTGTTTTAGTAGACTCGTCACTTGAAACATGGATACGATTCAAGAGACAGTCTGCATAAAAATTGATATCTCCGGCGTACCTTTAATGTCAGTGACATGGTGAAAAAAGTTTCAAAAAAATCCGACTCGCCAGTTGACCCGGTCAGTTAAAAACGCCTGTAAGTTTCTCGCGAGAGTAACAAATATTTCTGGCACGTCGTTCGAGATGAAGGTAATGGGAAGATGTGATAGAAACGTTGAAGAGAGGACCGGGGAGGCAAGTGTTGATGGTGAATGAAAGTTTTAATGGTCGGAAGAAAGTTGAATTCCGAGTTTTCCCCTCAGGTTTGAGGATGAAAATTTGTTCCACGTGGCTGCTCGCCACTTGGGCGTTGTAAATTATGTCTGTTGTCCGAGTATGTTGGCTCTTTGACCAGTTTGCAATCGTCTTAATCTAGATCCGCAAAGTGCTGTTGTATTTTTGAACAAACTTGGCCTCGCATTCTAGTCGATTTAAGAATTTCGTGACAATTTTATTACGTGCGAGAAAAATTGAGAGAATCGTTGAATGTGAGAAAAATCGAGTGTTTCTCTTTTTTTTTTTTTCATCTTTGACGTTCAGTTTGGTTCTTTCGTAGCAATTGGTGTATCATGAACTCACTGGTACCCTAAGTTCGCAATCTCTGCAATGTCGACGATTTTTTGTTACAAAATTGTAATGTTTTCTCAGTTTTAAGTATATTTAAGTGAAACAAAATAGGCAAAACAATAAATTTATTACTTCTCAATAATTTCGATCCGACGAGGTCAAAAAGAAAGCGACGAATTATTGTATACGGCTCTCGTTACGGTCCGCAATCAGTTGCCAGTGCAAGTGGTTAATCTGCCTGCTTTTTAATCTTTCCTTTGTTTCTCGAATTGGCACATGTAACGAAATGATGGCCCAGTTCTCTAAAAGAATTATTATCTTAAATGTAATCGATATCTAAAATATATATATATAGTAAGTAGATATATATAAATTACAACATTGTGAAAGTAGATATATATAAATTACAAGTAGTGTGAAAGTAGATATATATAAATTACAACATTGTGAAAGTAGATATATATAAATTACAAGTAGTGTGAAAGTAGATATATATAATGTAGTAAGCAGAAAATTAAAAACCAATCATAGATTTGGAAAAGAAAAGAAATAACATCTTATGCAAAAGGTCGAATTGGCCTAGGCGAAAAATACATATTTCGAGATTAATTTTTAGTTTATTACACAACCGTAGGCCTGTCTTATTCATATTAAATATATTTCTCGGTTTGTTTAGGAGATTTTCTCGAAAGGTCTGCTCTAAAAGTTGAAAATATGACTTGATTCGGATCCCAGCACCGAGACAAAGATCCTAGCACCTTCTGATTTTCGGACATTGAGATCTGGATGGTTTAAAAACACATTTAACCAATCAAATCCGGCTAATCCTTCTTCCTTGTTAAATTTATGATTTGTCCTCAAGTTTTCAGCCGAATTAAATGCCATAGATCTTACGCACTCACGCGTCAGTGTGAAACCGTACTTTTCCAATTTTAACTATTTTCTCATTTTCCTCATTTAGCCAGCAACGAAGGTGCCAAAAACTCTAAATGCCGCATTCACGGCCATTTTGCCGGTTTGAACTGCCTCCGCGGCATCCAACAATCCTTCGTTTATCCATAATCCCTCTATTGTTGGATTTTCTTTTGTATTCAGTTGGCACGGTTCTCTAAAATAACATTTATACACAATTTCACGGTGGATCGACTCTGCCCTTAAAAAAACGGTAGCTATCTAACTAGTTAGTGTCTGCGGTGATTTTTCTCGTAATTATACAATAATATCTCGTTGCAGAAGCGCAACCATAATCTCTGAAGACTATATTAACACACTGTACTCCGAAAAAGTCGTTAACATTACTTCAAACACTATATTAACTTTTAAACCCTATATTAACGCATTGTATTCCGAAAAAGTTGTTACTTTGCTACTTTCTAAGTATTATATTAACACACTGTATTCCGTTGCTTTTTGGTAAAATGTTAGTAAATTATAGTTTGAAGGAATTAGCAGAAAATTTTTGGGACTATTCAATTATACAAAATTATGCGGAACTTAATGAGAACGAAGGAGAAGGATGGTTAATAATTAGACACAATATACTATTAAAAAAAAAAATGCTGAAAATTGCCGTGTAAATTTATACATATATAAGGACGAAAAATATTTAGAATGGACCAGATATTTAACCAAAAGGAGATATGAAATAGGTCTATTGCATTTTACCAAAACATACATTTTGAAATATTTATTAAAATCTAAAGCGTATCATTCTATAGAATGCGCTCACAGAGAATTTACAGATATCAACTATCTTATAATAAACTAAAACTAATCGCACGCAACTTAAAACTAAGACGCGCGCTTCCCTGCGAGATCCCTCGTCGTCCCAGATATTAACTATCTTATAATTAACTAAAATTAAACGCACGCAACTCAAAACTAAACGCATGCAACTTAAAGCTAAGACGTACGCAACTTAAAACTAAACGCACGCAACTTAAAACTAAGACGCACGCAACTTAAAACTAAGACGCACGCAACTTAAAACTAAACGCAGGCAACTTAAAACTAAGACGCACGCAACTTAAAACTAAGACGCACGCAACTTAAAACTAAACACAGGCAACTTAAAACTAAGACGCACGCAACTTAAA
>NW_025109984.1:215453-216643 GCF_011392965.1 Frieseomelitta varia | reverse complement strand
CTTAAGTCTAAATCTTAACTCTAAAGCGCATGTATGAGATTGAACTATGGAACTCTGTCTCCCGAACAACGATCGCGTTAATAATCATACAATACATACAATCATACATTATATACATAACATACATTATATACAATCATACATATCATACATTCCATACATTCCATACATTCCATACATTCCATACATTCCATATATTACATACATTCCATACATTACATACATTCCATATATTACATACATTCCATACATTCATACATTCCATACATTACATACATTCCATACATTCCATACATTCCATACATTCCATACATTCCATACATTCCATACATTACATACATTACATACCTTACATACATTACATACATTCCATATATTACATACATTCCATACATTACATACATTCCATATATTACATACATTCCATACATTTCATACATTCCATACATTCATACATTCCATACATTACATACATTCCATACATTCCATACATTACATACATTACATACCTTACATACATTACATACCTTACATACATTCCATACATTCCATACATTCCATAGATTACATACATTCCATATATTACATACATTCCATACATTTCATACATTCCATGCATTACATACATTCCATACGAATGCGAGTCATACAATATGTCGCAATCATTCGCAGCCTTTCATACTAAACACACACTCGTCTAACATGAAAGTTACACAAAAATTGTACAACAATACGCAGCCCTAACAGCGCATTCTCTATCAAAGACACGTTTATTAAACTTTAAACGAAATTAGGAGAACAAAAAGTATTAACACGCTTTACTATCGTGTTTTGCAAGGGATATAACGCGAAATGAAACAGCGGTTTGTTACTGTCATTGTACTAGAGTAGAGTTTTCAACTTTCGCTGTCAGTGTATCAAATCGGAGTTCGAGCACTTAGAGGCATGTAGCCTAGCGCTATCCCCAACGACACAGTGGGGTTCCGAAGAACCACTGGAGCCGAATTACAAAGGACGCTAGACTACAAGGACCTACTTCGTCCTTTCGGACGGGGCAGCAGTTCCCCAACTTGACACACTGGCAACGAAAGTTGGAAACTCTACTCTAATGCAATGACAGTAACAAATGTAACTCTACTCTTGTGCAATGACAGTAACTAAAGTAACTCTACTCTAGTGCAATGACAGTA